>NC_133215.1:35335305-35507805 GCF_040436345.1 Pagrus major | reverse complement strand
AGACAGGCCATATCTGCTGCCCAATATGTGTCAACATGCCACAACCTGAGGGACAGTGAGACACACACACACACACACACACACACACACACACACACACACACACACACACACACACACACACACACACACACACACTGTATATACTGTATATATAATTAATGTAAATCAATCTTGGTGTTGTGTTTGTGTTGTTATTTTTTGTGTTCTGTCCGAGTGTTTGGACATATGCTTTGGCAACATTGTTGTTAAACTTGCATGCCAATAAAGCCCCTTTGAATTGAAATGAATTGAATTGAATTGACAGACAGACCGATAGATAGATAGATAGATAGATAGATAGATAGATAGATAGATAGATAGATAGATAGATAGATAGATAGATTGGCTGTGGAGAGGAAAGTGAAACATTGTTCGCCACCTGTATTATGATTACTATTGCTATATTATTGTGACAAATGAGCAATGTTGTTCATATTTATGTACCCTGCTATTTAATGTAAGGCTGTTATAAAGCTTGCTATGCAATAACATTAGCATCATGTATGGCATTTTTCCATATACATCTGCTGGCCTGGCTCTTCTCGGTTTGACATGGCACAACAGGGATTTGAATTTCCACCATGACTGGTCTACCTGCTTGAAGGTGAGTCTTAAACCAATGATGCACTTGTCTCAATCCCCACAGTGCTATCAAAGAATCACAGCTAATAAAGTGGCTCTGCTAATTCAGTTACAAACACGTTTAATTTCCTATATCTTCTTAGCTGTAAGAGCCCTCCGTTATTTAGTCATTTAAAAGCTTCTATTATGAAGCAGCATCACAGGAACCGTTGTATTTTCAGCAGCAGTAACTAAACATGACTCCTGAACCAGCTGAAAGTGAACACGATGAAACAGTAAAACACAGCAGATGTTTGAAAGAACAAACAGGACAAGAGAAAGTAAAGAGATTCAGTTAGAAGCTACAAAAGTACTGAGAGCTCAACACACTGACTTTTAGAAACATCTTTCTGTCAGGTTTCCTGCCCAGACATGAGTTGAGTTTCGATTTGAGGGGGAGACGGGTGCTTGTTACAGGTTGGCTGCAGTCATGAGACGTCACTGCAGCTTGCTTGGAGGCGGGGCGGGCCCAGCTTGGCCCTACTCCAGAGCAGGTCCATCGTGAGTGCACCTCAGCTCAACGTGGCGCAGTGAAATTGGTGATGGAAAGGCAAATTGGTGCAACTCGGTTTGGCTTTGCTAGCGGAAAAACACCTGTAGGGGAGAACAGGGTAAGTCGAGCCAGTGGGTAAAATAAGCACCCTCCTGTAGAGTTTTCAGTCCTGTATGTTAAATAAAATAGATTTGTGGAAATTATTAATTGTGGATCTGAGCCACTGTGTGAAATGGTTTTGCCAAAATGGAGGTTGTGGGGTAAAATGTGCCAGTGATGTTGGAGCAAGTTGAGCCAATGGCTCACACACACACACAAACACACACACACACACACACACACCTAGACTTAGACCAGTCTAAAATCATCTCAAAATTGTTTGATTTTGTGTCATTTAAATATCAGTATTAAACAGTGGCTGTTTACCTCTAGAGTGCCCAATTTACCCCGACCCCACACTCATTTTGCCCCCACTTTGGGGCAAGAGTCATAGCGATGTTAACTAGCGGCAACAGCAGAAATGAATGCATGATGCGTTTAAATAATACAAAAAATATGAAATGTAGAAAACTGCATCACTTTTTATGAATAGGCTTTGCATGTATATAATTATATACAGTAACTGGTAATGTACAAGATAATACGATGCCAAGTTAACACTGTAAGTAAACACTGGTCAGCCACTGGTATGGGTATGATAGTAAAAGGTAGGATATACAATTTTTATTATGTTTGTTAATTAAAATTAGAATCAAATTGATTAGATTATGTTGTGTGATGATGAACAGATAAATGAACAATGAACCACAAGTCTGACTCTGAAGGAGAACAAAGAGAGAAAGTGGGAGGAAGAAAAGAACAGAAGTAGGAAAGGAAAGACAAGAGAAGATTGAAAAGAAAGAGGAGAGACTGGAAGAAACAACAAGGAAGAGAAAGATAGAGGAGACTGGGGAGAGGGGGAAAGATATAGAGGTTATGACAGAAATAACACAAACAGGAAGTTGGTGTCAACGGCAGAGGAAACCACATATCTGCACTTAGTAACCACCTTCATCTCTCACTCTCTCCTCCTCTTCCTCCTCTCTGTCTTTCTGTGTTCTCCAAAATCTGCAACATTTTCCATTTCCCTCCTTCAGAAACAACAAATCAGGTCAAACACAACTTAGAAAAAAGTCTCCTGAAAATAAAAAGTTCACAATATTAATCCAAAATTACAAACTGTCAGCAAAAGAAATTCACTACTATTCATTTATTCATGTTACAATGTCAGTGAATCAGATGTCACTTAATCATTGTTTTTCATGAATTAAATTAAACTGAGGAATGTTCCAACATTTTGGAAACTAGTCAGTTTTATTATTGTATGTCCAGTACATAGATGAGTTCTGAATGCGTTTAGCTCTGCTAAGCACAAAGACTAGAAGAAGGAGGAAGCTGCTAGCCTAGCTAAAAGGGAAAAATACATCTTCCAACAACTCCAAAGCTGTCTGATTCAAATTGTTGGCACTTCTTAGCAAATAAGCTAACTAGACGGCCATATATCAAATAGTCACCTGCATGGAGCTCAAAACAACCTTCAGGATTTTTTGAGATGTTGCATTTTGTCACTGAGCCCAGTGGTTGTTATTTAAGAAGCTCCATTGCTAAAGACTTAAACCAGAATGTAAGAGTGCAGTATACCATGACAAATAAAATGTGCTTCCCTAAAAAATATTCCAGGTTCCATTAGAATATCTCAACATTACTTTAGTCAGAATGATACTGTCTAAGTTGTTTTGGTGTCATTTTCAAGTTTTGTTTATAAAAAGGAATGCAAAATTGAGCTTAAATATGATAATGTACATTGATGCTTATTAATACTGACTATTGGTCCTCAGAATTTTTTAGTATCAGATACAACAAATGCAGGTATATCAAGAGATGAATTATCACTTTTATGTGGTCTTATGTGAGTTTCTTAGTAAATAATTCCTCAACAAACCAGGGTGATATTCCTTCACAAAGATACAACCCTGAAATAGTCACATATGAAAACACAATATATTCAGCCCACATATAGATGATGGTGATGATGATGGTGATGATGGTGATGGTGATGGTGATGATGATGGTGATGATGATGACGATGATGATGATGATGATGATGGTAATGGAAGAAGAGGTGTGTCAGAAGTTGTAGTCACTGTTCCTGTTGGATGAAGGCTCTCTGCTGTCATTGACTGCCAGTCGCTCTAGAGCTGATTTGACAACACACAGGAAAAGCGTCCAGATTTAAACCAATAGAATGTCTGCTGGAGGAGCATTGAGCCAACTGCGTGGTTGGTTTAACATTCTACATGTGTATGGTATGTGTGTGTGTGTTACCAGGGTAGGAGTGTCTCTTCTCTCCATCATTGTTTTTAACTGCAGTTTTCCCTCGATGGTAAGACACTGAGACAGAGACATAAACAGATGGGAGACAAACATTAAAAGGATAAATCTGGTGTCATTCTACGGATATTGTTCTTAATGTATATGGATGTATTATGGATGTGGATTCTGAACCCAAAGATGGCCACCTTCAGTCCATTGAGAATTGCTAGCCTGGCCTGACAGGGTTCAAAATCGATTATGCAGCCCACTGACGATGCGCAGTTGAGTTCCCCCTGCTGGCCCTGCCTGTGAGTTCCCAGGCAAAAATCCAGCTCTAATTAATCATCAATGGTTCAGACTCAATGTGTGTGTGTCTCCAACTGCCCTCAGCTTCAGGCCCAATAGTTCCTTCAAGACGTAAATAAACTAGTTTCTTATTGAAAAACCACCATCCAGGTCGACTGTGAAGGCAGGTTATTACAACCTGAAATTACATTTCTTTTTAGGCAGAGACCTCTCGTGGTTGTAGTAATTATTACAGCAGCACAGGTTTAAGTCAGGCGAGTAGTTTAAAGAGCAACAAAGTCTGCATGAGGAGGTCGGGGAGGGATTGTCAGGTTAAAAAAGAAAAGCATCCCTGAGTACGGCCCCTTGTAGAATAGCAAATTTTCTCCAACGTCAAATGATGTATAAGGTATTTAATCTATAGCTTAAAGGTTGGAGAAAATGTTTCCTTCCATTTAAGCAGTATAAGTCGTTTAGCTAATAGAGATGCAAAAGCTATCATATTTTTTGCCTGGCAACTAAGATGTGTACCTTGTGGAGCTACTGAAAATATTGCAGTAGTAGCAGAGGGCTCTATGGATACTTCCAAGACATCTGAAAAGGTTTTAAATGTTGATTGCCAGAAACCATTGAGTTTTGGGCAAAACCAAAACATATATGAAAGGGTGGCTGGTGCTTGCCTACATCGATCACACATAGGACCGACATTAGGCGTGAATTTAGCTAGCTTTACTTTAGACCAGTTAAGACAATGAAAAACCTTTAACTGGACGACTGTATGTCGTAAGCAAATTGAAGAGGAATGTATCCTATCTAACGCTTTCTTCCAAACGTCATCAAGGAACTGTGTCCCCAAATCTTCCTCCCACTAATTCCTTAACAAGGTCAAGGGTTCCAAATGAGATTAGTAAGGAATAAACTATCCCAATACTCTTTGGAACATGGATTAGGTTTCAAAATGGGTTAGGGTTAGTTAAATAGGTGGAGGATGCGGATATAAAACTACAGAGTTGCAAAAAGAAAAAAAAAAAATAGATCTTTTATTGTGGTCACCCCTCTTCTAACCCAAACATCAAAAGCTCCATCTATAATTGATGGTGTAAATAGGTTCTTTCTCACTATAGGAGCATAAATTGAAAAGTCATTGAGTGAAAAGAATCGTCTGAACTGTGTCCAGATTTTAAAGGAATGTTTCACAATCGGATTTGGAGTATACATGGATATAGGTTCAGACGAGGAGTTTTGAGCAAAGCAGAGCTTATAAGGAAGTGGGGCCATAGGATACGTTTTCCAATTGTTACCATTTGGGGCCAGTGTCATGGGATGGAAACTCCTTCCAATATAACATAATCATTATGTTAGCAGCCCAAGGTTTTTTCTTGTTCCAAATGAATCCAGATATCAGTTTGTCCATTGACAAAACAAATAATTTTGTTAAAAAGATATGAATACATTGAAATATGTATACAAATTTGGACAGCACATTCATTTTGATTGTATTGATTCTTCCTCCTAATGATAAGCTCCAATGTTCCAAATCTTGTTGGCGAAAAAGCAGTGGTGGGAAATTAGCTTTAAAGTCATGTGTGACCCAGATTCCTAACTGCTTAAATTTGTGTGTACTTACTTTAAGGGGGAATTAATTAACGCAATCAACTTCACTTCAGCAGTATTCACCAGCATGATCTCACTCTTTTGTAAAAGTCTTCTAGTAGACTTAATGTTTTTGGTAGGGTAGTTAAGGGGTCTGATAAATATAAAAGCATGTCATTAGCATAAAGGGATACTTTATGCTCTGAATCAATCCTCTGTATTCCTTTAATACTGGCTTCACCGCGTAGCGCTATCGCTAACTGTTCAACTGCGATAGCAAATAAATCATTATCAATTGTGGGAGCATCTAATTTTCCAAAGAAAGAATCAAACAGTGAGTCATACCCAAGAGATTCCGTGGTATACAACTTTGAGTACAATTTGCAGAAACACTGATAAAGCTCTGAATGATGTGATGTGCCCAGCGCCCAATTCATCAATTATCTCAGCTATAGTTCGATCTGTGTTTTTTTGATGGAGCTGATTCATATTCATATGTCATACTCTGTGTTTTATTTATGAGGTTTTCAGTATGTCTGGTTCATAAGAGGTTAAACTCATTTTGAAGAGCTGGTCATTGTTTAAATAAATCGTTAGATGGGGCAAGAGCAAGTGTTGCATCTAGATTTAGAATATCATTTGTTAATTGTTCGAGTCTTGTGTTTTGTTTCTGAGTTGTGCACTGTATGATATAATTTGTCCCCTGAGGTACGCCATCATTGATTCCCACACTATTGAGGGAGACATTCCTGGAGTCTGGGTCTGTTCAAGAATGGAAGTTATTTCAGTTGAGATAAAATTAACAAAACCTTCATCAGAGAGCCATAATGAACTGACATACCAAGGACGATAGTTGGTGTGAGAAGTTGGTATATGTAGGGTCATCAATAAAGGGGCATGGTCTGAGATGACTTTTGCCTGATATTCACACTTACTCATTAATGGAAGAAGCTTCTTATCCAAAAAGAAAGAATCAATGCCTGAGTATGTCCCGTGAACAGGTGAGAACAAGGAATAGCTTTTAGATGTAGGATTCTGAAAGTGCCACGCATCATATATCCCATTTGTGTGAGAAATAAATGGATTGCAAGAGCTGCTTTGGATGTGGCCACGGTTTTGGGCAAGCTACTGTCTAGGGTAGGTGATTAGGACAATGCATATCCCCTCTGAGAATAAGAACTTGTGAAAAATGAGTTGTCATCCCAGTGTGGAGCATAAACATTAGCCAGTTGTATAGTCTGCCTACTACAATTAACCTAACCAAACAGCAAGCATACGACAAAGGTCCAGTGCGCCTGTTGTTGGTATGCCAAAACAATTATGTTGTTTTGGGAACAGGGATATATCTAACTTTAGAAATCAACCTATTCAGTCATTATGAATGAGGATGTGTTGTAATTTTTAAAAAAAAAATCATTTTCAAAAAAAGCTCATCATAGTAGTTAAAAAACAAACATCACTCAAGCAGCAGTAAATTGTGCATTTGTTGGGGACTATTTCAGCAGATGATTGTGAGATTTTTGAGTCAAGATAAATTAAACTGTGTGATCTCATTGTAATAAAAGTACATGTCACCCTGTTCAACAATGCGGCTCATCGATGTGTTTTTGGAGAACAATGAGCTCTAGGGCATAGAGGAAGAGGTACAACATCAACGGTCAACAGTACAGCAGCTCTCTGTAGTGTAAAGTGTGTGTGTGTGTGTGTGTGTGTGTGTGTGTGTGTGTGTGTGTGTGTGTGTGTGTGTGTGTGTGTGTGTGTGTGTGTGTGTGTGTGTGTGTGTGTAACTCACCACTGTGACTCTGTGTAGGTCCAATCCAGCGATTCTGCCTCCTGTCTGATACTGAAAACCAACAACATAGCAATCAAACCACTGAACATGTATACACTCAGGAATCAGAGACTATCAGCCTGATTGTCTCCCATTGTGATAGTTGTAGTCATTAGCACTGAACTCTAGAGGGCTCTGTTTTTGTGAATCACAGTAACACCTTGTGTTGTGTGTATCCTGCTGTAGTGACTCTGTAAATATGTGCACCTCTTTAATACCTATAATACCTATGGATGGTATCTTGGCCATTTTTTGAAGTAAGGCTCAGTTCACTCAGTTTATAGGAAGAAATATTTTCTACCTCCCCTCAGTGATATTAATATTTCACAGTATTTTTTCTGTGCGTTCAATTATAGACTAGACGTAGAAAGAGACACAGGTTATGGTTAGGGTCCTCAGATGGACCTCTCATCTATCTGGGCTGGACAAAACAGAGCTATCTTTGTGGTTCACACCTGTAAGGGTACATGCTAAAATACTTTTCAGAGTCCCTTACTCTGGGTGATGGGTTTATAGCACACAACATTTTCTGTTTTTGTTTTTTTAAAATTTTATTGTGAGTGGTGCTCGGTTTAGAAAAAGATGATGTCACAGTCCTCCATGCACCAATCAGAAATTAGCAACATTTGAATCAGAATCTAAAGACAGTTGCAGAGCTCTTGGGTCACTGTCTGTCACATCTTGTCAAACCACACCAGCAGAGTCCTGATGAAGCACAGGAGCTGAGACTGAGATAACATTTTATTGCCATTTGCACAGGTACATTGGAATTCTTGCTCGTGTCTCTCAGAGTCAGTTTATAACAAAGTAATACATGTTTTTCTGGCTTAAATAGGTGCTTATGTAATCTACTTTATTGAGTTCCCCCTGGTGAGCAGTCACACAGTGTATAAGTCCAGGGCTTTTATTGTCAAAGGTAATGTTCTGCCTTTGACTATGTGGGAAGCAAAAAATTGCAGAAGGCTTTTGAACAAAAACATTTTCTGGACTTTTTCAGAGCAAAACCTGGATGAGTATGCAGCAGAAATTAATAAACACTTACCAGCAATTCAGTAAAATAGCTTACACGTACTGAGTCAGAGCTTTAAGCAGGAAAACATTTGTAATTGTAGTTCTCTACGTGTGGCAAAGAGCTTGTACTGACTAATGATGTAGAACATGATGTTCTACAGACCTGACTGACTATTGGATCTTCTTCTCAGCTCTTTGTCCAGTGTATCACTGATTATTCTATTCTATTCTATTCTATTCTATTCTATTCTATTCTATTCTATTCTATTCTATTCTGTACTGTTGTATTGTGTCAGTGGGACAGAATCCTTTGGATTTAAGACATCAGTCTTTCTTGGACATAATCTGCAATCTGACAAGTCTTAATCTGAAATTATCTGAGTTTTGAGGTCAGTAAATACTGATGTTGAAAACGTGTCTGCATATGCACATACAGTACGTACAATGTGTGTGTGCATGTGCTCACGCACACATAGCAGCTTCACTGTTGAGTGTTGTAAACTGCAGTTAGCTGTTCAAAAGACAGGATGTACACACAACAAGTCTTCAGAACAGACTACATCAGATGCTTTAAGTGACCATTCTATTCTATCTTATTCTATTCCATTCATTCTATTGTGTCAGTGGGACAGAATCCTTTGGATTTAAGACAACAGTATTTTTTATAATCTGCAATCTGACGAGTCTTAATCTTGAAATATCAGTTTTCAGGTCAGTAAATACTGATGATGAAAACGTGCATGTATGCACATGTGTGTGTGTGTGTGTGTGTGTGTGTGTGTGTGTACTCACATCTCTTCTGCAGGGCTTTGACGGTGGGTCTGGTAAAGCGGATCAGTAACAGGACCAGTAGCACCAAGCAGAGCAGAGCTGACACCACTTTGTAGGCCTGCAGCTGCCCCTGTACATCTGGGAGTTCTGGACACACACACACACACACACACACACACACACACACACACAGACACACACACACACACACACACACACACACACCCTTGTGGCTGTTATTCTGGTAATGTTGACTTTCTTTCACTCTAAACCAGCCCTGTAGACACATTCCTTGTTTTCTATTATTATTGTTATTATTATTATTATTGTTGTTATATTTAACCAGGTTAGTCCCCCCGAGATCACAGTTCTTCTTTTACAAGGTAGATGTGGCCAATAATGGCAGCAACACAGAGATACGATAGCAAATTAACAGAAAAAACACGCTCAAATAATCAGATAAAACATTTACACAAAGAGAACCTGGACCCAATAGATTGCACCATAGTTTTAAAGCTGTTCAGTGGTTTAATATTCTGAAGTTTAATTAAGTCTGTAGCTTGTTCCATGTGGTGGGTGCTGAAACAATCTATTAATATAAGGAACTGTAAGACACTGTAATGGTAAATGACTGCTATTCTGACGTGTCTGTGTGTGTGTGTGTGTGTGTGTGTGTGTGTGTGTGTGTGTGTGTGTGTGTGTGTGTGTGTGTGGTCATTTTCATGCCAAGTCAGTGCCCCCCCATAAAAAACATCGAGACGGTCCTGTGGTTACACACTGCACTACGTTCTCACTGACATCCACAGACAAACAGCAGCACACAGACAGTAGACCAACCTGTGCAGTGGACCCTAAGTGTTTTACAGAATCTCCTATCCACTGCTCCACTCTCTGTGAAGTAAGAGCCGTTCTTCTTGGTCTTGCTTTCCCTCCAGCTCGGTTTGCCTTCACAACCTTTCTTGTTCTGACACACATTTCCCAAAAGACTCCGGCTCTTTGTGTCATTGTTACACACAGGTGAGGAGGAGCTGGGATGGGAGAGGTTTAGGTGAATGTCTCCCTCACATTCCCTCATCCATTTGATTGTGAGGAGGCCCAGGGCAGGTGAAGAGCTGCTAGGGTTCAAGGTGGGGGTATCAGTGGCTGGTGTAGCAGTACTGAGGCAGTGGCAGACCACACTGGTGCTCTTGGTCTGAGTGGGGAGGGAAGTATTGTTGGTGGTGGGCCCAAGTGTTGCTTGGGCTGACTCTAGGAGACAGACAGATAGACAGACAGAGGTCAACAACGCTCACAGCACTGAAGCTTTACAAACAATAATGAGTCATTTTGGACTTTGGACCCTGTGTTTCACCATTCAGACACCATACAAGCAAGACTAGCTTCTTGGCGGAGGATACCCGGGAATTTATGATTACCAACTTCTGCCAACTGGCTGCAGAATCTGCACATTACTTATGTGTTCAAGCAGATTAACAAGGTGTTACAATCGCCCAGGCGCTCGGAGTCACTTGAGTTCAACACAGAGAATTGGCGCATGACTAAGCAGCTCCATAGTATGGTAGGCTGTAACTGATCGCCTCCAGGGAAAAGACATGGTAGAATGACGAATGTTGTGTCCTAATGCTAGCATGCAGTGAGACGTGGTCCAACTACTGATCCTTGCAGTACCCTGTATGTGATCCCTGGAGGGGAGGCACCGAGTCCATGAAAACAAACAAACAAACAAAAAAAAAATTTAACAGATAGTATGAAAACTGTGCCGGCATTATTGATATCTTATTGGTATGATTATTCCACACATACAAACATTTTGATTGAATGATTAGTACAATTAATAGGAAAGAAACAGCATTAATAATACTTATTTCATACCACAACTGCTTAACAATAAATATAATAATATGACAAAATAGAAGAAGAAAACACATTCAGTCGAATTGCATCAAACCAAATAATGATGTCACATAAGGTCTTCTCATAGAGAACCAGAGCAACATTGATCCATTTTAAATACCTAATCGTGGTTTAACTGTAATATGCTTTGCTCGTATGATCATTTTTGTAATTAAAAAACGCAAAGCACGAGACAAAAACAAAAACACATTTTCTCATTACATATATTGTAAATGCAAAGATACTTAGTTTTCACCGGGAACTTTTGTCTTACAGTCACAGCTCTGTCGGATTTTCAAATGTCACCGTTTGATGCTCTGAACACCACAAACCTGTTTCGATTCAGCTCCGCTGTGTTGGGGTGGCGGCACAAGATTCAGCTGCGTGGAATTTAAAGACTCTGCAAACAGAACTGAAACAGTCTGTGTCGCCTGATACTACTGACAAATGTGAAATTATGGTTTTTTTTTTCAATAAGGGTCAACCAAAGTTTTAAAAGTTCTATTAAAACTTTTAGAAAACACAAAGGTTTGTTGTTTTTGTTGTCTGTGTTTTTGTCTCAATGAAGTCAGCGAGCTGTTTCTTTGTCTTTGTGTCTCTATTATATATTTAATATACTCTGAGAGTGGTCATTAATCAGACTGCACCCTGTCTATCATTTGAGGAGGGAACTTACAGCAGCACAGTACTGATCATGTCGATCCTTCTTAAAGGATAACGTGAAGCTCTCAGCAGCAGATGAGACTGCTCACAGCACAAAATTCAACAAGCTCACCTCATTTGGTATGGAGTGTAAAGCACAAAAACTACATTACTGTACTTCCTTTGAGATTGTATACATTCACTGTGCTTTCTGCACTTTTTTGGAAAAAATAAATATATTATGAGAAGTCAGAATATGTATACGCAATATGAAATGCTCTACAAACCAAATAGGCATTAATCTTTCGAGTAACTTTGCTAGTGTCAAGTGAAAAACTCTGTTATTGTGATAAGTAAAGTCTGTCTCAGGTTTCACTCTGTTATGGATTATGATGTGATTGAAAGGCATGCCTCTACCTTACTCTGAAGCCCTTCTGTTTTCTGCTCTCATGTTTAGTATTTGTGATAGCACTCATCATTGCACTTTGTATGGATAACTTGGACGGTCTTCTCTGTCTGAGAGATGTGATAGACATATGTATTTCTTTATCTACAAGTCGTAAGAGTTTGTACCTTGGAATATCTGCTTTTATTTTCTATACTCCGACTACATGGAACTCTTTACAAAGCAAATTAAAAATGTATACTCTGTTACCACTTCGTGAATTTTATTTCATGATCATAAACCATTCAGCGTCTGTTTTTACCTGATAGAAAGAAGAACTCTTTCTGCCTAAACAAACTAAATAAACAAACTCTCTTTGTTTTCATGACTGAATAAAGTGAATAAACAAACTGACCTTAATGGACAACACAATTTATACTGTTTTACTTTGTTTATATGCGGCGGACCCTGCCACCTCTCTTCAGTGTTCTGGGAACTTATTTTACTCTGAGAACAGCTTGTTTATTCACTCATGGAAAAAAAAAACAAATTCATGAGTTTGTATTATTATCTCAATATTATTGTAAATATTAAAATTCTTAATTTGAATTTCTTCTCCAAAATTACAGTGTCCCTTTAATTGAACAGTGTTTTGTATCTTGTATCTTTTATGAAATAAACTTGTTTTAAATAATTGTTTTCTTTTATTTCATGTCCTTAAGTCATTCTAAACTCTTACTTGACATTATTCTAAATAAGGGCCAGCCCCCTTTTAATTAAAATAAAGTAAATATATATACGTATATACAGTATATATATATAAAATGGCCTTTTACTAAGTTGAGCCACCAGAAAATACAAGTGACAAGTAAAACAGACTTAGTTTATGACCCAAACTAGCTTGATATAAACAATTCAACAATTCAGTTTTATATTTACAACACAACAATAGAAAGAATTAATCACTAACAGGAACTTCACAGGAAGCGTGTAACCAGTGGAGGTAGAATTACTACGACATTTTACTTCAGTAAACTATCCATCAAGCAGATTTATCTTCTAGCTTGAAATTGTAAATTGTAAAAGTACATTAGTAATATCAGGTACCAAAAATAAAAGTACTCATCATGCAGCAGAAGATTATGAAACAATAAAAATTTGTCAGCTGTCGGAGATCCTGCCGTACTGTTTACACCAAGTCACTTCAGATTATAACCATAATATTATATGCATCATATTTTACAAATTCATCACGTTTTGTGTAAAATCTGTATTTCAAAAAATGTAGTGCACTGTTTTTTACTTGTGGATTGGACGTATAATGAACGTACATATAACGAAAAATAGTAAGGTAATGTAAAAAGACCTTAAAATTGTACTTAAGTACAGAACATGAGCAAATGTGATGCTACTGCCAGACTTCAGATCCAACCTGGTCTTTACAGGAGCCCCGACTTCGACTATGACTTCACATATAATAATGTGTGGATATCTGCAGGGTTAGTGGGTAAAAATATATTCATTTTAAATATAAATTTTATTAATTTTATTAAAAGACTGTTATTTATACAGAGGATAATGTGGTATAATTATCATTCCTTTGTCATACACATGTAATTAATTTTTTTATTTCTACTTCTCAGACGGACGAAGAAAAGGGCCACTATGGAAAAAGCCTGAATTCTGACTTTAATCTTAGAATTCTGTAGGCCTAGATAAATGTCAGATTTCTGAGAAACCTCAGAATATTGACTTGATAAAAACTCACATTTTTCACATTGACCCTTATCTTCTTCTGTATAAATATGTGTTGTCATTATCATATTTTTCTTATGCAAAATGAAGCTGTCAAATAAATGAAAATATCAAATAAATAAAACAAAAAAAGAGGAGATGTGAGTGAAGTGACAATGATTTGATCCCTCACCAGCTTCCCACCTAAAAACACTGACAGTTGTTTTAGGAGCGTGTGACCGAGCTGGAGGCCAGGTTCTCTGACCCTCATAGACCCTCTTTAATAAGACACCATTGTTTTCAATACTTTTAATTTAGCAATCTAGCTTATTCTCTCTTATTTCAGGGAATAGCAATTTCTGAAAACAGATCTCATTATACAAGAAAAAATCTGACTGCCCTGGCAGATTATCCAGGATTAATAATGACAATAACTGTAACAAAATGTGTATATATTATTATATTATATATAAATGTGTATATACTATTATACTATTTGGTCATGGTGGGTTAAGTCTTGTCACGCAGTAATCTGTATATCTCTTATTGGTTCAAGAGCCAGTGTTTGGTTTCAGTTTACAGTTGTGCTGTAAGATCAAAAAATGTAATCATTAAAGTTTTTTTTTCATAATATTGAAAATAATAATAATATTGACTTTGTAAAGAATTGTCGACTTACTTTATCTACTAATTACTATCTTATCATTACTGTTACGGTTCGACCAAGTATTGAACCATCTCTGTTTTTTTGTGTGTTACAACAATCATAAAGCTGTCCCACTATAATGCTTTCAGTGCCGACTTGTAGCAGCTGTTAAGAGGCCCTTACCGGGTGTTAAAACAGAAAACAGCTGTGCATTACAAAAACACAACTGCATTGCTGGGACTTTTTTGTTATAGTTAACGGTGAGATGATGAAATATGATTTAAGAGGGCTTGTTTGAGTATAGTGACAGAACCATGAGTTTGAAGTGTCACCCAGACTGCACAGAGGTTTATGACATTATGGACAGGATTTTACATATTTAGGAAGTTATAATGGTCGCAATCATTGTGTCCTCTGAGTCAGTCATACTAAGTCATGATAATCTACTGTTGTTACAAAGTCATCTAGCTGAAAGGTTGGCTGTATTTGATGCAGTGCCTCATGCATCATGCAGTGCCTTGAAGGATGACACTGTATTACGCAGTGGTATATCTGAGATCGTGCTGGTGTTGTTCCTAGGACATCATAATTAGTGTTGCTCCATGACCATCCTTTATACTTACAAAACAGCAAAGAGTAGGACTGTTACTATATGTTATTATACTGTTGAGCTCGGTTACTATTTAAGAGACCCTTTCACAATGTTAACCACGTGTTAGAAAGGATAAATTCTCCCATGTGCGTAATTTTCCAGTCTTTTTCACAAACCTGTGACGTTACAAAATAATAATTGATCAGTAGCAATGACGATCCTGGAGCAACATATCAGATCGTTCATCTCACTGCAGCAAAAGTAGAGCCAGGGGCAACTTTCTCAAGGGCCTGCTTTGTTTTGTTTAGCTGGAGCCATCTGCATTGTGGCCCTCACTGTGCCAACACAGTGTTCTCATTGAAATCATCGATTCACCTGCAGTTTTTCATGCAAGGCTTATTGCAGTCTGAAGGCTTTACTAAAAGGTAT
This sequence comes from Pagrus major, assembly GCF_040436345.1. Classification (NCBI taxonomy): domain Eukaryota; kingdom Metazoa; phylum Chordata; class Actinopteri; order Spariformes; family Sparidae; genus Pagrus; species Pagrus major. The sequence goes on along the minus strand of NC_133215.1, from coordinate 35,492,485 downwards.
GGAAATATAATGCTTAATCTAGAAAGCCTGGAAGCTGTTTTTTTTTTTGAAAAAAAGAGTTTAATTTTCTTACTACGTGCAAACGAGTAATCCATGCTTTCAGGATTGTTTATGTTTTACTGGGTGTCACAGCAGAGAATCTGACTGTCCAAATAGGCAAAGCACAGGTGTCATTAGCATACACCGTGACACTTGAGCTAGTCAGTCATGTCAGTGTAACACCATACACAACGGGGCACTGGTACAAGAATACCCCAATGGAGCATGTTATCAGTCCCACCTGGTGACTGCTGATATGTATGTTGTAGGTTTATTGATTATCGGCCTGACCGATTATCAGATTGAATATTCAGCATTTTTCTGATTATTGGAATCAGTGTTTTTCTGATTCCAATTTGAATACATTAATTTAAAAATGTGCTACTTTGAAGCTATCTGTAAAGTAATTAGTAACTAAAGTTATCAAATAAATGTAGTGGAGTTAAAAGTACAATATTTGGAGTGGAAGTATAAAGTAGCAGAAAATGGAAATATTCAAGTAAAGTACAAATACCTCAAAATTCTACTAAGTCAAGTCAGAGGTTTCCTTGTTGAACCAGATCAAGAGGCCTCTGAACGTCTGAGGTAAGAACATACTCAACACCAGAGAGACAAGCTGACCTCATGAAGTGCATGATGTAGTTTGAAATGATAAAGTGAGGACTGGAAGTGATACTGCTGTGCCATTATTAGCATGTATGCTAGGTTGACTTATGATCGAATGTGGCGAAGTTAACTCATGAAACAGCTCTTTGTATATTTTTTACAGTGAACAGCATACTTCAGCTCCCTAAATTGTTGCTGAATCTACTGTGTTTCTGGAATCGAGTGTTATGGGAATCAAACCCATCTTATAGATGTAGGCCAACTCTGCAGGTGATTTTACAACCAAACAGGAAATTGGTCTGTTGAACCGAGGGCCACATATGTCTAACATTATACAACATGTTGTACTCAACATATAGGCCAACTTTAGCTAGCAGCACTCAGGCTAACTTCAGACTAGTGTTGGCACCCAGAACTGGCCATTCGTCAAGAATTTGGCATAACCTGGTGACCCGGCAAAACAGATTAAAGCTGCTGCCGTGTTGACACAACTTGACTATCTAGGAAAGAGCTCAGTTCAAAATGTAAAGTTCTTCATGTGACTCAACAGTCTATTGTTCTGCATTTGTTGTGTAATATTCTGTACATTTTTACATACACTGTGGTGACGTCTTTGTCTTAGTTTTAGCCTGATGCCTCTAGTTGTCACACTTTAATATGGTAGACTTTTCAGTTCGGACCTGGGAATGTCCCAGTATCTCAGTGGCCTAATGATGCCATCATAGCAAACCACTTTATTTGCCTGGCTCTCCTGTTCTTTAATATTCTACAGTACATGACCCAAAGACAATGTGCACTTACCAGTAGCCATGAGTAGAAGACTTGAGATGGTCACAACAGTCCTGAGATCCATCACAGTAACAATGAAGAACAGGTGGAGGAAGCAGACAGACAGACAGACAGTCAGATAGGAGGAGAACAGACGACACAAATCAGATCAAGACGCCAACAACAGAAAAACTGATGAGAAAGGAAACGGTGCAGAGGTGTAAAGCTACTCAACCTCTCTCTCTCCTCTCTCTCTCTCTCTCTCTCTCTCTCTCTCTCTCTCTCTCTCTCTCCATACAGTGAATCACTTCATCCCCGGCCTGCTGCTGCTGCTGCTGCTTGTGCAAAAGTGCAGATTTCCTCCCTTCAAAGCAAGCTGGGTGAAGAGAGGCAGAGAGGGGAGGGGAAAATAACAAATGATGATAAGAATGGAGGAAGGAGGAAGAGGTAGGAGGAAGAGGTTAAGGGAAGGGTTACATGACTCTAGACGAAATTCACTTTTTTCAACATGTTTGTTAGTCACGAGCCTTGGCTAAGTACTGAATGCAGGAGTACATCGATGGGACAGGAAAGGCCGCGGGAGGAAAAGCAACACGCGTGTTGGACTCAAGACCTGTTTGAGGGAGTTTACAGATCAAACAATCGTACTGAGTCATAAATGTAGCACTGCACGTTTTACTACACCAAACTCTTCATTAAATACATTTACTCTCTTACTACATGTTAGTAGTAATTAAGATTAGAACTTGGTGCTCCAGGTCCTAATTTGGTCCAGTGAGACTTTTTTTGCAGTATAAAAAAGTCCAAAAATGACTATGTTCACAAAGGAGGTAACCTGTAACTACTGTGGTTGTAGTCTGACACAAAAATTACTGAAGAGACTTCAACAAAACTGTAATGGGGGACAGGGCTCGGCTCAGAATAAAGCCCCTTAACTTTTGGTGTGGATTCTGATGAAGAGACAGGCACCCTGGCAGAGGTATGCGCTTTACGCCACATGCAATAATTGGTTGATAGCTTGGTTGTATATTGCCAACTCGAAGGGAACTAAATGGTCATGGTTGTTGTATATAATATAGACTGGGATTCAAAAGATAATTTTCCGAGGTCCAGACTAATACAACTACTAGTTTTAAAAAAAAGAAAGAAAAAAAGCTTTTACATTTGCAATTAGCACCTACATGTTATATTTTAAGATTCTTTTACATTTGCTGTTAAATTCATCTTTATTATATTTATCTACTTGTTAAGCTTGTTCTGGATCTAGGTGCCAAAGAATTTCTCTACATTGTGCCGTGTAGGATTTAATGTTTGCCAAACATACTTGTAAGTAAAGTTAGTTACACAGATCCATGTAAAGATGTAGCGTTTGCTGACATTAATAACGTGTATCTGAAGATAGGCTGACCGATGTGCTTCTGCTTGCCAAAGTTAAAGGTTATACAATCCAAACCTCCTTCATTTCAATACAGTCAATTAAAACATGTTTTTCATAAACATACCAATACTAATTTCCTTAAACACACAGTAGTATATAGAGCAATGATTTGAAAATTGAAAATTTGTGTGGAATGTGATGTTTATTGTAAGTTTGAAATGCATGTTTTTCTATATGGATGTATAGTTTTTTTTAAAGTATGGACCCCAGGAAGAGCAGCTGTGCTTTAGGACACAGCTAATGGGGATCCGAAAAAATAAATAAAGAAAGTAAACCCCCTGAGTCTAATTATGATTCTAATTCTGGTCCTGGGTTTGTTGAATCAAGTGTATTTTATTACTTGTGAATTCAACTGTAACAGAAAGCCTGTCATTTCTCCTTTCAGATGTTACATACTTTGAAATTGAGTAATGACATTATTCCACGCTGTCAAAATCAAAGAAAATATTCAAATGAAAACATTGAGATTTTCTTCAGTGTAAACATCATTGATTTGTATCAGTGAAGATCTGCAACAACAATGATTAACATAGTATCTGATATGTGATACGTGTCAGACTGTGTGGAATAAGACGATTTTTACAACCTTGTGTGTTCCAGCGCTTCATTCATATGACAAGCCATTCTTCAGATGGAAATATTCTACATGAAACATTCCCCCAAATTGACAGGCTGTGTGACCAACAATTGTTTGTAACGAGTGAGTAATGACTGGAGCATCGGCAGGCTGCTGAGGGGCTCGGTAGATGAGCTTGTTTTGTTTTACATATTACATATGCAGCACCACAGGTAGTGTATTCAAAGGGTTGATTATATTTGTCATGACTGAAGCTCATTTTAAATTGTGTCATGTTTTAAAAAATATGTTTTCAATAGTTGTGCTGTTTTTGCTATTCATTTCCAGATCAATGTTATTTGAATGAGTTATTACCATTTACAAAATTAAGACATCACTGTTGTATACTTCAATATTTTCTTATTATCTTTAATAATATATGTAGAAAAAAATCACTAAGTGCACCTTCTATATGTCATATAACATAATACAGTGTTTTACTTATATTTCCAAACAAAACCTGAATGTGCACATAAGTTTGTCCCACTTACAAAAAATATCCCTGAGAAGAAAAACAACAACAACAACAACAACAACAACAGAGAAATCAACATTTTACAATATTAAATTAGAGACAATGAAGGAAAATTGCATTATTTATTAGTGAAGTGTACAACACTGTAACAACATCTGACAAAACTGGTCACTCGAATCGAGGGTCTAAGGTCAGAGGATGTCTGTCACTGTAAGGATTGTAGAGCCCACTGAGGCAATGTGATGGTGATTTTGGGCCATATGAATGAAAACTGATTGGATTTGGATTTTTGAAAAGCTGAAGAATTTAAACTTATATATATTTGTTGTTATTAATTAGTCCTTTTATTTAGTTATTGTGTGTATTGTATATTCCACATATGTACTGTATTTGTTTTTTGTGCTTACCCTGTAAAATAAATATTAATATGATAAAGCTAATTTTTTTTTCATATATATACAGTAGGGTCAAAACGTCTGAGATGCTAGTCACTAGTGAAATTATCTTTTTCATTATAAATGATACTATCAGATTAACAGTTTGAGTGAAAAGTGGAATCTTTGAAAAACGTCCATGAATGTCAGAATATCTCAGTATTTAGTTTGTCTACCTGCCCCCATAAATGTTGAATGGGGTTGAGGTCAGGTGACTGTGGAGGACAGTCCATGACAGTCAGGACCTCTTGGTCTTCTTTGGTCTTGAGGTACATTGATGTCTTGTATTGGTTGAGGGCTTTAGTGGAATTTGTGTGAGAATAAGCAGTGTATGGCTATTTGGGTACATGTATGCGGTGTGAACAGTATTTAATATACAATGTATAGTAACATTAATGTTAGTTAGATACAGCTAGGCTGGTGCTCTTGAAATAAAGGTTTTCAATCTTCAACCTTTTATATAAAAAGCTTACTGAGGTGCTCACATGCACAGAGGCAGGAGCACTGCAGTCCATGACAAAAGCTTCATCACACATTTCACACTTCTCCTGCTCTTGCTCACTTCTGTAATGGTGATGTCCACATTATTAATATTGTGGAGCAAAGGCCCATTACGACAACTGTGACTGGTCTGTTTTTTCTAATGTGCTGTAGTTAATAAAGAAAAATCAGTGGGTGGATGATATGACCAGTTGAGAAAAATACTTGACTTAATTAATTCAATCATATCTAGTCAAATCTGATTGCAGGGACTGCTGAACCTTCAGAAACCTCTCCAGCTGGGTGACGTCTGTTAGTGAGTTGTTTTCATTTCAGCCACTTTGGGTGCACCTAAAATGAATGAAAAGTCCTATTGTAGTCTAGATTTCTGATGCAATGTTTCCAGAATGTACTACTCACTGTGTTCTAGCTTGTTTATGTAGGAAGAGTGAATGAGGGAGATTTTTCTGCTCTGAATCTTAAACACATCATCTCCTGCTTCTGTTACGAGGGAAATATCTTCTGCTCCTGACTCATCACACAGCGCTCCACTCCATCACCTCCGTCACTCTCGTTTTCTCTCATCATCCACCTCTTCTCTACGGAGCCGTAAAGACGACAAAAGCCCCGCAGACTTTCACCTCCTCCTCCTCCTCCCCAATACTCTGCTCAGTCTTTCTCACGAGGTGGAAGCTGCCGCTGGTGACAGTCACCCAGGTCCCTCTCTTCTCAGGAGTTTTAACGCATTAGAATGGCAAATGATGGATGTGCAGTAACAATTAGGCTAAAATGTTAACAGGCAAATATTCTGCTGATCATGTATAGCTGGGTCAAAATACAATATATAACAGCCAAGATGACCTCACATTGTTTGGGTTAAAATCACTATGTTAATTGTGTAACTTCCATTACAGAATTAACGTAGCTACATACGTACCTACCCAGACTCACTAGTGACTTCTGGTTTCACACTGAACATTAAGCGGTCTCCTTAAAGAAGTCCTGTGCTTGTTTAACCTGACCATCCATCCCTGTCCTCCTCCTTAAGCGGACTTTGCATTCATTATACTACTTTACCTGACCCACTGTAATAATTACTGCAGCCCCAAGATGTTGCCGTCTAACAATGTACATATGGGTCGTAATAAGCTGCTTTCATTTTGACGTATCTATGATAAGGACAGGCTGATTCTGTGATGAGGGGTTTATATGTAATTTATTAAGGGGTCACATGTACATAATGTAGGGAGCCACTGCCTCAGTAAAATATAAATGTTCTCAAGGTGACTGATTACAGTAACACCTGATCTGCTGTCTGTGATTTTCAAATCTCACCTATAAAACCATTTTTTGTGGAATTCTTTACCAAACCAGCAAAAATAATCAATGCGTTAGTAATTTACTGTATCAGTAAGCTACTCTGTATGCATTCAATTCTGTATCTCTAAATTATAAGCGAGAGACACATAAAAGACTGATTAGCGGTGTGAAGCAGGATGGCACCTCATTTTTTATTTTATTTTGCAGCCTGTTTTTATGTGTGTGTTGCTGCAATTATTTGACAATGTGCAGGGATGTATTCAGATTTGGAATAGACATAACTTTTAACCAGTCACAGAAAAAAAGTTTATTTCTATTTTCTTGCTAAATGAAATGGATCTACAAAGACTGGAATATAAAGAAGAGAAAATAGTTGAGCTTGTTGTTAAAATCCCTGATTATATCTTTACAGATTCAGTGAGCGCTCCCTACAACAGAGGAGTTTTCAGTCCACCACAGAAGATGTGATAAGTTTCTGTTGTCCTGATGTCACTGATGATGTCACCTGGGCCCCCCTTGTAGTAAGGTGAGCTGATTGGCAGTAGCAGAGTATAGTGGATGGACTGAGGTGTATGGTTTGTCCTTTCTTCAATGTAGGATGGGCATGAGCCATTCGCAGCATGGTATGCAAGAACCAGTGGATGAATTTAAAACCCTGACCAACATTTGTTTAGCAGTTCTGTCCTGCCTTTTTCTCACTTGTATGTGTAAGTACATGATGAAAATGCAGATCTCATCCCAGATCTCTATTTGCTGTGAGCAAGAGGAAGATTCACAAACGTCTTATTTTCCACATAACACATCAGGATCTGTGTGCTGCAGTTTGACCCTTCTATAAGTTTATATAATGACTGATCAAATCTTGTCTGGACTGCTTTTAGACTTTGATCATTTACGAGAAACGGTCTGACTGTGCTGTGAACGTGCTGTGTAGGTGAGAGTACGGCAGTGTGGTGTAGGTGTGTATACAGTATGTGATGTGTGATCACCACGAAATGATAGGAAATGACTGATTAAAGGCTTTCTTTGTAACACAAGTCATTTGAATAGAATGGGCTACATTGGACAAATATCTATCACTAAAAAACTTTTTTTCTTTAAATTTATTGCAACTGAGACAACCTACAAAATGCAAAATATCCTAAATGTATATGTTCTTCTAAATGCTATCACACAAACAGCACATTTGGAAATGAAGACTCAAGAGTGTTTCAATTTAGATCAACTTCTGTTTAATTATTCACAACCCCAAAAAGAGACAGAAAACAAAAAATGCTCTTTAACAATCCACAGTCATCATTATCTTCATATAATTCATCACCATCAGAAGAACAGATAAATCCATCTGAATGTCATTTCCCTCTGGATAATATTAATGCTAGACTATATTAGAACATCTCCCTTGTGCTTCTTCTAAAACACTGTAATACTATTATTACTGTCAGTCTTCTCTGGGACACTACAGTCCTCAGTACAAACCCACTAGAATCATCCATGTCTTAAAGTTGGATATGTAAAGCTCGTCATGCTCAGAGAATTCAGTATCTTCATCTGAAGCTGATTCTCCTTGTTGTCTCTCTCTCTCTCTCTCTCTCTCTCAGACACAAACACACACACACGCTGGTCTGTGTGGGCGTGGTGAATAAACGGTAAGACTGAACTAAAACACAGGTGATATAGAAGTAAGAAGATGTCAGCACCATACTGTTAGTAGTGCAATGACAGGACATCAACAGGCCTTCTTTCCTTGGCCTTTTTACTCTTCATGCACATCATGTCCTGTGAGCAGATAAATACCTGACTGAGGGGTCAACATGACAAACAGCTTAGCATACAAGTACTCCACATGACTGACTGACAACAGGTCACACCTCATGTGTCGGACTCAATCAGCGCCAGTCTGTTAGCTTGTGCCATCGTGTGGAGCTCTGTGGCAGCAGCAGTCAGTTCAGATGGAGCATGCACCATCACATGCATGATACCGTCATACAGTCTAATTAACCTGTCTGAGCTGCTGATAGATATCATGTTCGTTGTGTATTGTAGGTGAATAAAGAACCCCTTCATAAAGGCTTTATAAATTGTAACTAATGGCTTATTAATGGATAAAAAAAAAAACGTACTAATGTTTATACCTCAGTTATGATATAGTAGTGAGAACACATTTTGGGTTGGCAGGTTGCAAAACATCCCTTTGATCTATGTTTATCCTTCATTTGGTAATAATGCTGTTATAAATGCTGTTAATCCATTAAGAAATGTCCATGAGTATGTCACTTGCTAAGAAGCCATCAGGTCTTCGACTATAAATGTTGTCACTTAAGTTGGGGTTGTATGGTTTTTGGTCCAGATGGTCAGAGATCAGACGACTGGTCTGGGGCTGCTGGGGAACGATAAACACCAGCTGTTAATAAGAACTTAGCAAACTTAAGTGAAGATTCATTGAGAACAGGTTTACCACACAAACTAGTTCTCATGTAAAGATTAGATGTTACTGAATATATACACCCACTAACTGCAGGTTTTACTGTTGCTTAGCCATCAGACAAAAGTGACATTATCTTAACATATGAGTCGTTCTGATGGAAGAGTAAAGATTTAACAGGATATGGACGACACGTCTGACCTGACACTTGCTTACTTACTAATACAAAGTAATATTAGGGCTGCTTTCCACGATTATTATGGCCAAAGAATTCCCGATACATTGACAATATCTGCCTGCACTATGTGTAGAGTGTCTCGCTCTCATCCCTTCTCTCTGCAGCAGTCATAGCCACACACTGTGGCAGCAGCTAGCATTTATTCTTATCGGGAGAGCCCTGTGTAATATACCTCAAATTACAAAAATGTTATGTGTTATACTATATTACCTAGTGAGGTAGGAATAATCACAAATATCCTATTCATTCTAAACCGCAGGAATACTAACTATGAAGCATGCCTGCTTGTGTAAGTAACACAATCATTAAATAAGGAGTGACCGTTAAGTTTGATATGTCGTTGGGCCCTGCATGGTCAGTTCTGGGAATTAGGAACCAGCCTGTGAGTTTAGAGTGACTTCCTGTTTCACAGCTGACAGCTTTTGATTGGACAGTACTAGCAGTGTTTCCTCGCAACCGATTTACAAGCTAAGACATTTCTTAAGTTTTAATGATTTTATGAATGATTAGTTTGAGCAGCTGGTGCAACCCCATCTGGAGAATTGTTTATACGTGCTGTTACGTATGAATTCTATCTTTCAAGGCTTCATAGATAAACTAAACTATGAAGCATTATTCCATTATCTATTAACCATTCATAAAGCCTTTAGTTACTACTCATAATGCTTTATAAAGGGTGCCTTCCTAGAATGTGGTACCCCTGACTTATACCAAAGGACTGCTGCTACGTTAGTGCACTCATGTAAGACAGCAACTACCATCCTTCTGTTCTTCTTCTCTAACCTCTTGATTTGATTTAATCTTTTTTTCCCATACTAGGAGAGGGTACTTCAGCCTGTCACAATTACACCCAATCACTTGCCCGTGTATCACAGCCTTTATGCGCGGCCTGTACAACACATTATGTTAAAGCAGTTAAGGTCTGCGTTTGTCATTGCAACCTGTGTATCAGTGATCCATGACACTTTCTGCTACATAAAAACTAATATAAACTAGCTGTAGGTCTTGGTTTCATCATTTCTCAGCAGATATTACTGCCAGGAATGCTGCTGAAATGTGTGGGCGTGGTAGATCAACTTTATAACACAGTCCAGTCAGCAAAACAATGGCAGGTTTTAAACTTAAGAGAAGAAAATGAAAACAGACACATCTGTGTCTAAAAGGTCAGTTAGTATTTTTCTATGGATTCTGGGTGATAACTAACAGCTGAGGACAGAAAACTCAAATTCAGGATAGAAATAATAATTTAGAAAAATTACAAATATTTCCTTTATCAATGGTACCCACAGTTGTCTTCTTGGTGTTGAAGACATATAGATGTATAGGGTACAGTAACGGAACAGATGCCTTCATGAGATCACTGATTGGCTGCAAAGACACACTGCTGTGACAGGGCAGGGAATAACCTTACTGAGGTTCAGGCACCACTCACAGCTCTATTAAAGAACCAAGCAGGTAAAAGGCCCTTCGGACATAAGAAAGGAAGCAAATTATTCTGGGAAACCATTTCTGACATGCAGTGTCATGGGGCAAAGATGGAAAGATGGGAAGAGCTGATAAAAGTTGCGTGTTGCTGCTCTGTAGTTGTGTATATGGCACACAGCCCCTCCCTTCAATCACACAAACACTAACTGCTTCAGTACAACTACCTTCTAACTTTATCACCTTGCTGCTTTTCCATGTTTCAGACGAACTTAACGACAGATTCAATTATGACCTCACTATTCAGTACTCAATTTGAGCTCCCTTCAATGATTCCCTTACTTTGTATTTGGGGAGTGTTAATAGCAGTACAGTATTTTAGAGGCTGGCGCCAATTTGGATTCAATTTAATCGCTTCAAGATTCAGTTCGGCTCCCTGATGAAAGGAGTATCATGTTTTGAAACACTGCATGTGACAATATTGGCACTTAGTTTAAAGACAAACGTCCTGACATTTTTACAGAACCCCAAGAATTCCCTCCAATTTGCCCACTGGACAGATGCTGTTTTGAACTGGGAGAATATTTCACTGTATATCAGCTATAGAGTGCTCTGAGAGGAGATGCGAAGACTGAAGACTCAAGTATGATGAAATGTTACATTTCAAGGTAACAATTTCATGGGATATTCTAGTTTGGTAGTTCTTCAAAAGTGTAACACAAATTTAGAGCGCTGGTATCTCCTTCTCAACCAAACATGAATCATCCTTCATCAGTTACCTACTTTGCAATTTCTATTTGAATTGATTCAATTGACACAGAACTGATCGCCAACCTTTATATTTTCACTCAATTAAACTATACAGACCATATGTATTTTCGATGATAGTGCGAAGTTATAGAAATAAAACTATTATCTTCTGATAATCATTGTCAAGCATCAGTTCATGTTCAACGAACAGATGTGGAGTGGACGAGGAAGAGGGTGGTGGAGAGGAGGTGAGGACAGAGGAGTGTTGGTGGGGAGGATACAGACAAAGTGGGAACAAAAAAGCGGAACCATGTTTGGTTCTGTTGGGATTCAAACTGGTCTGAACGACAGAGACTCCAGCAGGTATCATTGTCTCAGGTCAAGGGTGATACTACAGGACTACAGTGTCCCTAACTCCCCCCAAATCACCATCAAACTATCTAGATTTCTTTGCTAACACCTCTAACCCACATTAAGACTTTTTTATTTTACTTGCTTCAAGCACAAAACATCATACTTTATCAGTGGGGATTTGCATTTGTTGTAAAAACCTGCCTAGCTCTAGGTATTTGCTGGAAATTGTCCAATTCATGCCAAGTCCCCCAAAACAAGCTCAACTCAAGCATTTCAAATGTGAATAGAATCTGAAAAACTCAAGTCCTGTTGTCTAATTGGTGTTGGATTTGTTTGACAGGTGGGCCACCTTAACTTTAGCAACTCAAGCTAGCTATCTGAATGTTGTAGCAAACATCTGCCTTCCACAGCAGCAGGATCTGTAACACTTCACAAACATCTGGCAGTACTCCCTTCCTGCCTTGTTTTGCTAGCAGTTTGTATTTTTTGTGGAATAAGCTACATACACAAAACTAAAATTGTAGGATATGCTAGCAGAGACTGCTAACTACTGAAATTGAAAACTCCGTACAAGTCTAGTTGCCATCTTTATATGGGTTAAGGAATGAAAACATGCTCTGGGGAAGGCATTTAAATTTGAATTCACTATACCTGGGAAAGAAAGGTTTGTTAAAGACCCTACCATGTCTTAAAGCTGCTCTAATCATTATTTTTAATGACAGTGTATCAGATACCTATGTATAAAACCAGTGACAGTGAAACATTTCCAAACGCTGCAGAGTCTTCTAAGAGCCCATTTTTACTCATTGTGTTGATTTACCAACCAAATTCCTTAGTGTTTTTAAAAATGTTTCTTGGGAGTGAAAACCATACCAGATTATGACTCCAGATTAATGCTATTGTTGCTCTGTGTCTGCTGGATGTGGAAATAAACAACTGTTTTGATCAGCATATCAGCTTTACACGGTCATACTCTGTCAATGTTGTTACAGTAGAACAAGCTATCTGCTGCCCCCAAGTGGCCAACGGGAAAAAAGTCAATTAGTTCAGCAGCTGTAAACTTTGGCTTGTATTCATTTTTGAATAAAACCGTGATTAATTTCTGTGACTTGCATGTAGGGCTGTCATGCACTATGGAAAACATGGCATGTCTAGGAAAGTGTGGTTTAAAAAAAGCCTTTGGGTCATTTCCAAAACTGTTGCTGGGGCTGCTTCTGTATAGTTTCAGCACCAGGCCGACACGAGGCTTATTGAGAGACTATACAACGGCTGCTAACATGTTTGTCTCCTGCTAATGATTAACGATCCTGAGAACAAAATACCACTATGAATAAACCAGTACAGAGAAAACAGATAAGACGCTTGATTCATCACTATTGTTTTACACGAGTTTTCACTGTGTCACCAAGCTTCTCTGCTTTGCCACTTTCTGGGTTGACTGGGCCTTTACAATGAAGGAAAGCACAGCTGCAGCTTACTTCCCGTGTTTAACTATAAAGGAAAAAACAAAGCACTGTCACAAGGTTCTTTGGTAAAGGAAACTAAAGGGTGACTGGTTTCTGGACCTACAGGTGGTTCTTCTGCCCACTGTGCATAATGAAATCCACCTGCCACATTGATGTTTGGAGTCAGCAGGTTTCTGGAAAAGCTGATAGACCAGGCAGCTACAGCTGGAAATATGGTTCCCTGCAACTACACTAAACTTATTATGAGAGCCACATTTTGTGACAGCCATCCACTTTTCCAATTTAATTATTGGATAGTTATTTAAACTAGCCCAGGACATAAACCTTCTACTACGCGTTGTTTTCTCAGTCATACTGTGCTCATGAATGGTAATGTGAATCAGACAGTCTGGTCAGACAGCCACTGGACACTGGTGTAGTGTTGCAAAGACAGGTTTTTTTCATGTATTTGTCATAAGGGGGAGTGCACTTGCGTGTTTATAAGGACTTTCTGATTGCCAAATAGCAACACACACATGTGAAATGGAGAAGGAGGAGGGAGGGAGTGATGGAGAGATGGGGGACAGTGAGTGTATGAAGATACAAGGTTTTTAACACTTAAACACAACGCAACAACCTGAGACTAGTGTGGGGGAGTTGGTGGGTTGTAGGGTGACAGAGAAAGGGAAAAGGAGAGAGGAGAGATACTGGGAGATCAACAGATTGATAATTAGAGAAAGAGAGAAATAGTGCAACAAAGATAAGTAAAGCAAGAGACCTCTTGAATCTGGGAGAATAGGAGGGAGGAAGAGGGAGTGTAGAAAAGGTAAAAAGACAAGAGGAGTAGAGGGAATAAGGGTAAGGAGGCTGGAGTTCAGGGAGGGAGGGAGAAGAAAAGGGTGAGAGCAAAGAAGGGAAGAATTGAGAAGAAGAATTGAGACAGAGGAGCAGTAGTGCTTTCAGGAGTATGGCTGTGGAACTCCATATCCTGGTCTGTACATCGGTCTCCCCGTTGGCGACTGAGAATTGGAATAGGAGGGCCCAGCTGGGTAACTGTAGCCGCCATAGCTGTAGGAGGCCGGGTAGGGCGCAGGGCCGCTCTGGGGCTGGCTGGGGGTGTACTGGCCGAATGCTGAGCCTGGGTGTGGGGCAGGGAAGGAGGGCTGAGCTGGGTAAGGGCAGGCTGCTGAGGACGGAGGCCCAAAAGCAGGCCTGGGGCCGGAGAAGCTTCCCGCTGGAGTGAAAGGTGAGCCGGAACCTGGGTATGGAGGAAATTGTGATGGGGGGTTGTTGGGGCCAGAGCTTGCTGCTGCCGCAGGGGCAGGGTTTGGGGGGGTGACAGGGTATGGACTGTAGGGGAGGCCAGATGAGCCCCCTGCAGCAGAGGAAGCCGGCTGCGAGGCGCTTTGGTAGCTGGAGGACTGAGGTTTGGAGTTCGGCTGCTGCTGATTTGTCGTTGTTATTGTTGTTGTCTGTTGGTTCCATGGTGAGGGCGTGGCAGCGGGGTCCTGGTTGATGCCTGCTGATGATGTCATGGCGGTGGGGTTGCACTCACTCCTCTGTCGCAGGATCTCCTGAAGTTTCTCTATCCGCACCCGTCTTTTGTGAGCGAGGGAGCGCAGGGAGAGGAAGCGGTCGAGGAAGGAGTCTAACGGCAAAGAGCCTTCCAGAAACTCATCAGCTAGAGCCTGCAGACAGACACACAAAGGGTTAAAGTGATGATTACTGTTGAGTAGATTATTTAAGTTCAAGTACTAAGATCCCTGTAAACAAGGTTCTTAAAATATCTCCCTCCAAACAGAAGAATGACACTGTGTGTCTGACAGGCTGTTCACATCTGGTATCAAAATCCATCCTGAGTGATCAGATCACAAGTGCACAGCTCTGTGTAACCACATTCTTTCAGTTATGTGTACGCACATGTGTCCTGGGACACAAAGAGTAACAACAAATTCTAAATTCTAAATGCAATATTTTAAGTTGTTTGTTTCCTTGTAAAAAGTGTCTGTTTGTCGTAGCATCGCTGTACCAGCTTGTCTGCCTCTGTGTCTAAAGTGCGTCTCAAGCTTGGCTCACACTACAGGACTTTTGAAATCCGACTGTGAAATCTGGTTCCATCACAGACATAATGAGAATGTTCACAGATGTTCTTCTCTCTAATCTCAAACCGGCACACACTACAGGACTTAAAAATAATGGCACATCACACACCGCAGGATATTGTTAAGATTATTGTGCCAGAGGGAGCTAAAAGTAAACAGACGGAGACAACTGGTGCAGTAACGTTAATACTTTGCAGTGAGAAATGACAGAGCAAAAGAAATGAGTCTGGATGATCAAATTGTCGGGGAGACGTGGTCATCTGTCTATTCTTCAGTGAGAACAAAAGGTGAGACTTTAACTGTCAGTTTTATAATCTATCAACAGTAGTATGCTAGCTAACGTTAGCCTCAAGAGCTAGGGTTGTTTTTAACGTGCTTGGCAACACCATCAGCTGCTCCAGGATATCTCTCTCATTGGCTGTTGTGAAAGTAGTGATGTGATGACAATAGCGGTCGTCCAGATTTTGAATCCTAAACATCAAACAGGTTTGATATTTATTGACCCCTGATGAGTCTGGAGCAGTTTGGGAGGTTTAAGAAAGGATCTATACACCCCTCACATTAACCGATGATCTGGGTTGACCTTCGGGATAGACGAGGTTCCCACACCAGATTTCTCCTCCGATTGTCAGAAGTGACTAATCGGGGTTAAAACTGCCCGATACTCCTACGTCGTAATTTTTGTAATTGTGTAAAAAACTTCTTCTCTGTTTGTTCCACTGATTTACATGTGTCACTGTTTGTAAAGAATTTAAAGCAATGCTGCAGGTCTACAAACCTGTGAAAGGACAAGCCCAGAACCTGCAGCCATGGGGCCAGTCTCACACCGTCATACTGGTAGATTACTTTGTAACATCTATGCTGTATTTCTTCTGTTCACCTCGTAATCAACATGATGAAAGATAAAACAATTGTTGCCCTGATAACTTCCCAGAGTGGTAAAATCCTGTCTTTGATTGTTACGCCTAGGTGACCAATGAAAGCAGCACTGTGTTGGCAAACCTTTAAGGCCATTCTGAAAAGTTGACTTTTGAGTGTCATTCTCACGTCATCAAATACCGACATACTGTATGTGATAAGTTCATTAAACATCGGTGCCAACATATTGTACTTTAGGATTCTCTGGTAGCATAGCAGTGACTGCACTACTACTTGTATATTCTTTGTGTTCTTATTGCCTGTGTTGTTGCTCTGAGCGTTCATTTATAGGGAAAGTGCACAATGGAGTATAAAACTAACCTCCCCGTTGAGACAATTAAGTATATCTATATAGTGATTGTGGACTAAAACCTTCTTTCGTAACTTTTCAAAATTCCTGTCTCTAATGTCAAATGTATCAAATAGCAAAAAAAGGCCTGCTTTAAGTAGCTGAGGCCAGGAAATGTTTCAGACCTTAAATTGGGCTTCTGAGACTGGGAGCCTCTGACATACCATGATAACCACAACATGACCATACATGTGAATCTGCAAAAAAATTATACTGTATATCGTGACGTAGTCTCCAGCGACCCTTCAGAAGAGTGACTGAAGAGGAAAACACCCCTTGAAAAGTCATTTATACAAGGCAGTAATACTACACCATAAAAAGAGCTTTCAGACAGGAAGAGTTCTATAGAAAGCAGAGCTTAAACAGTTTTACAACAGTGTGTCTAAGATTTTTTCTACATTATTTATGTGGCTACATAAAAATATGTGCAGTAAGTAAATGTCAAACAGCCATAACCTGACATAACTGCCAGGGAGCAGAACTATATTATTAGATTATTATTACTATAAATATTATCATAACAAGCAGCCAAAAATGGTCATGGCTTGAAGTGTCCCATGAGGTGAAGTATACAGAGGCCCATTTAAGGACATTAGAATTGCAAACACATGACGTGTTTGCAATTCTAATGTCCTTAAATGGGCCTCTTTTAATTTAACATTGTAAAATTATAACTGAACATTTAAGCCAAGTATGAAAACAAAATGTGAGTGTGTGTGTGTGTGTGTGTGTGTGTGTGTGTGTGTGTGTGTGTGTGTGTGTGTTTTTAACAGTTGAGTTCTGACCTCTGACTCTGCCTCCGTTTTGCTGCCCTCTGTCTGTAGTCTGGAGAACATTGCCTCAGGAGACACCTGACCCACCATCCCATCTGAGGAGAGAGAGAGAGAGAAAGAGAGACAGAGAGAGACTTTGACTTTTAACCAACTTTATTAAAACATGTCTATGTACTCATCACAGCACTATACAGGACACTGTACACCCCCCCTACACACACACACCGCATGCATGCACACAAGATAAAATCCTCCGTTACAGAACCCCCTCATAGACAAATGACCAGGGGCCTCATGTATCAATGTTGCGTACGCACAAAAACGTGGCGTACGTCATTTTCCACGCCAACGGTCAGATGTATCAAAAGTGAAATGACCGTGGAAATGTGCGGTGCCCCACGCCAGCTTCATGGCTGGCGTACGCACGTTTCTACAGCTATTGTTCCTTTGGCGACACGTTGAGGTGATGCTGGGAAACTGTTAATTATGTGAAAACAATTAGTCCTCAGAGTAATGTGCACATCAGAGACACATTAATGGACAATTAACACACACGTGTTTGCAATCATATGGATGGATATAAAAGCATGCGCAAAGTGATGAAAAAATGGCTTAACAATGGCAGCCTTGGCCTTGTTAGAAGACATCGCAAATGGTAATGTCAGACGTGAGAGGGTGTTTAGAGAACGGGAAGATCTGTTGGCAAATGACGACAACTGGCTCATGAGTCGTTTTAGGTTGCCGAGGCCACTGTTACTGGAGCTGAAATGGGATCGTAAGAATGTCATCCAGGTACATCAAATTCCCATACAATGCTGTTGAACAGGCCAACATAAAAGTGCAATTTGCAGCAAGAGCCGGTGTCCGTAATGTAATCGGAGCTATTGACTGCACACATGTTGCTATAAAAGCGCCATCACAGGATGAATTTGTTTTTGTCAACAGGAAACATTTTCATTCAATTAATGTTCAAATAATATGTGATGCGCAAATGCAGCTCACCAACATCGTGGCAAGGTGGCCTGGTTCAACGCATGACTCGTTCATTCTTACCGATAGCATGGTTGGTAACAGGCTGGAGGCTGGCACGGTGCGCGATGGGTGATTAAATAATGTTCCGTTTAATTGCGCCCCGAATGTAAACCAGCACAATGCCCATTTCGGCACGTGCATTCAAATATATGCATTTGTTTTTCCCTGGTGAAAATAGAGCGGCAGAGCTGTCTAACAAGCCCTTTATTGTCTCCTTGTGTTCAGTATTTGTGTCAATAAACGCGTGCGTAAAGTTGGAAATGTCACACTGCAGTAGCCACGGCGCACTTCTGCAGTCATTAATATAAGTGCGATCAGTCTTGTCAATCCTTGTAATGAAGTTGGTTTGTCCTTCTGTTTGTTTCCCACTAACGGTAGCATATATTATTATTATTATTATTATTATTATTATATTATTTTTTTTTTTCCAGTGAGTGTGCGCTGCTCCGACCCCACAGCGTTCACTGCCTCACACACAAGCTCCCACTCACATTTCTTTTTTTGGTGTTTATCCCTGACGAGAGGCTACCAAATGATACAGATCTTCGTGTCTCGACTTCATTTAATAGCGTTTCGAGCTCAGACTCGGTGAAGTTGCGCTTCTTCCCTTTACTCATGGTGTAAATCTGATGGTGCAGAGAGGGGAATCCCCGGTGCAGGCCCTATTTAAATTAATTTACATATTTAAAAGGGGGCGTGGACAGGGAGGGGTTTAGCACTTCTACATGTGCGCTCAATTCCACGTTGATTATTATTATTATTATTATAATATTATTATTATTATAATAATCCACGCAAGTCTTAGTACATGAGGCCCCAGGGGCCTCATGTACTAAGACTTGCGTGGATTTCCTACTGAAACATGGCGTACGCTAGAATCCAGAAACTGTCGTACGCACAAAAAAAATCAGATGTATCAAAGTGTGCGTACGCATGGATCCAAGCACTTTTCCTTTGTACATCCCAATCAACGTGGAATTGAGCGCACATGTAGAAGTGCTAAACCCCTCCCTGTCCACGCCCCCTTTTAAATATGCAAATTAATTTAAATAGGGCCTGCACCGGGGATTCCCCTCTCTGCACCATCAGATTTACACCATGAGTAAAGGGAAGAAGCGCAACTTCACCGAGTCTGAGCTCGAAACGCTATTAAATGAAGTCGAGACACGAAGATCTGTATCATTTGGTAGCCTCTCGTCAGGGATAAACACCAAAAAAAGAAATGTGAGTGGGAGCTTGTGTGTGAGGCAGTGAACGCTGTGTTGTCGGAGGAGCGCACACTCACTGGAAAAAAATAAATAATATAATAATAATAATAATAATAATAATAATAATAATAATATATGTTACCGTTAGTGGGAAACAAACAGAAGGACAAAACAACTTCATTACAAGGATTGACAAGACTGATCGCACTTATATTAATGACTGCAGAAGTGCGCCGTGGCTACTGCAGTGTGACATTTCCAACTTTACGCACGCATTTATTGACACAAATACTGAACACAAGGAGACAATAAAGGGCTTGTTAGACAGCTCTGCCGCTCCATTTTCACCAGGGAAAAACAAATGCATATATTTGAATGCACGTGCCCAGATGGGCATTGTGCTGGTTTACATTCGGGGCGCAATTAAACGGAACATTATTTAATCACCCATCGCGCACCGTGCCAGCCTCCAGCCTGTTACCAACCATGCTATTGGTAAGAATGAACGAGTCAGGCGTTGAACCAGGCCACCTTGCCACGATGTTGGTGAGCTGCATTTGCGCATCACATATTATTTGAACATTAATTGAATGAAAATGTTTCCTGTTGACAAAAACAAATTCATTCTGTGATGGCGCTTTTATAGCGACGTGTGCAGTCTATAGTTCCGATTACATTACCGACACCGGCTCTTGCTGCAAATTGCGCTTTTATGTTGGCCTGTTCAACAGCATTGTATGGGAATTTGATGTACCTGGATGACATTCTTAGGATCCCAATTCAGCTCCAGTAACACTGGCCTCGGCAACCTAAAACGACTCATGAGCCAGTTGTCGTCATTTGCCAACAGATCTTCCCGTTCTCTAAACACCCTCTCACGTCTGACATTACCATTTGCGATGTCTTCTAACAAGGCCAAGGCTGCCATTGTTAATGCCATTTTTTCATCACTTTGCGCATGCTTTTATATCCATCCATATGATTGCAAACACGTGTGTGTTAATTGTCCATTAATGTGTCTCTGATGTGCACATTACTCTGAGGACTAATTGTTTTCACATAATTAACAGTTTCCCAGCATCACCTCAACGTGTCGCCAAAGGAACAATAGCTGTAGAAACGTGCGTACGCCAGCCATGAAGCTGGCGTGGGGCACCGCACATTTCCACGGTCATTTCACTTTTGATACATCTGACCGTTGGCGTGGAAAATGACGTACGCCACGTTTTTGTGCGTACGCAACATTGATACATGAGGCCCCAGGTCAGTCTCCCTCAAGCTACGAACAGCCCTGTCTACATACTACACCTTCTGAAACACATCAGGGTCGTTAACAAAAGAATAATACTCAAACTCTGACCGAAGACGAGCAGAGACAAGCCCCTTAAACAGTAACTCAGGGTCCACCAGCCCTAAACCCTGCAACCCTTTACGCCTCGTGAGTCAAGTAGTCAGTTTAACCTGGCAGAACAGAAGAATTTTGTTAGGAGATCTCTGTGCTGGGTCCGAGCAGAAAACAAGCCCCCCAGAGAACACCACTCCCATCCTCCCACAGACAGCAGAGAGTAGAGACAGTAAAGACAGCAAACAGTGACATTCAACAAACACATGATGTACAGACTCAGGCATGTTACAGAACACACAGCCCTCCCCACATTATGATCCACCTTAGACCGAAACACATTTGTTGCCAGGGCCCCATGTAACACCCTCCACTGCAGAACCCCTGACCTCTTAGGCAGAGGGAACTTATACAGCACCCTCCACCTAAACCCTGCCATCATCTGTCCGTCAAGGTAGCGCTGCCACTGATGCTCCCTGACCTCCTTCAATACAGCAAAGTTCCTAACTTTTGCTAATGCTTTTTTTAGACACACTGTTTTTCATCAGAGCTGAATATTTAGGTTCAATAGTCACAAATGTCTCTGCACAGGATGGAAAACAAGCTTAATTCTCTCAACGTTGTAGTATTGGACACAGGTATAGCAGAAGTTGTTCATGTTGTCCTGTTGTGTCTCAAGTTCTCTCCTTGCAATGGTGATATAGCATGTGGTCATTGTTAGAGTTGTTCTGATCGACGAAAGAAGTATACTGCACGAGTCGGACAGAGCTAGCAAAATGTCAGCTATTTGGCAATATTTGACTCTGGATTACCCCACCATTACCACAGCGACATGTTCAGTATGCAAGGCTGAATTTGGAGGGGTGGCATGACTGTTGCCAATTTCAACAGCAGCAAACTCATAAAGCGTTTGAAGACACATCACGTGAACCAGCACGGCAAAACTGCTCTCCCCAAACTTTATGAGACAGTGAGGAAACACGTTGCATGTAGGCTGAAAGACGTGCAGGCAATCAGCTTTCCTACTGACCTGGACCTCCATGTGCCCCATGTCTTTGCTGAGTGTGCACACAGGGTGGACACAGTATCGCCGTCAACATTTGGCCTTCAAAGTGCGGTGCTGCGAGCAAACGAGTTCCCTGAGTAAGTTTTATTGGAATTAATTATTCCTAGATTCATTTCAGTTGCTGTTGCACTACTGTTTTAAAAATGTTCCACTGAAAAAGTGGCTACACTTTAACAGTTTTTGAAGGAATTGTTATTTCTTGCTAGATTTATTTATTTATTTTTTTTCGGTTATGGCTGACAGTCAAAATATATAATAAAAGAATGTTGTATGACAATCATTCTCTGCAAGATTTTACCTGAGCCAGGCCACACAACAATGATAGCAATCATATCACATCCATACAGGGTGAGTAGTATATACAGCTAGGGGTGTCACGATCTCGATTGTGAGTCGGATATCGATCGAAATGACATCATGATCTCGACCTTCGAAATCAAAGGTGGAATCGAGGATTTAGCCACGCTCCCAGTATGAAGTCCAGCAGGCGTGCCAAGAAGTAAAAAAACACACACGATAACATCAAGTACACTGGAAGATGTTGGAGGAGACAGTCTGCCCTTGTTGGACTGTGCAGTACACACTGAAGAAGACAGAAGCCTCAACATTGAGCTGTACAGAGAACCTACACACACAGATCAGTACTTGCTGTTTGACTCTCATCACCCACTGGAGCACAAGCTGGGGGTCATCAGAACCTTAAACCATCGGGCTGAGACCGTGCTCACAAAGACAGAGAGGAAGGAGAAGGAACAGAAGCACATCAGGGGAGCACTAAAACCTGTGGTGACCCAAACTGGACCTTTATCATAACCTCTAAAAGATCCAGAGCAGACAGAGAGGAGACGAGAAAACTTAACAACATCATCATTCCTTATGTCGCTGGAACATCTGAGACACTCAGGAGGATCTTCAATAAACATCATATCCTGGTTCACTTCAAACCCACCAACACACTGAGGCAGAAACTTGTCCATCCTAAGGACAAATCACCCAGGCATAAACAGAGTAATGGAGTTTATGCTGTTCAGTGCAGCCAGGACTGCACAGTGGGATCGGTAATCAGTATCGGCTAATACCCAAAGCCCAGGTATCGGTATCAGGAAGGAAAAAATGGTATCGGAACATCTCTAGTCATTGTACAGTACTGTGACATTACTGTTGGGTTACAGTTACAACAAAGCGCACTTATGGCCACACCCATCTGTGATGCTAGCTGCTACTAATGAATATTTCATATTCATATCATCTGGGAAATAGCTTTACATTACCACATTAATCTTCTCCGTTGTGACTTCAAACAATGGCACATGTCCATCACAAGTTATCAGAGCTCAAAGTGATGTCTTCAAATTTAATTACAGCTCCATGGCAATATTGGATAATCTATCAAATTGATGAAAGACCTGTTATTGTCATGTATTTAATTTGCCAAGTTAACCAAAATCAGAGCTTCCTGTCTATCCATAAACAATGTAATTAACCGTATTACAATAAATACACAATATCATGATGAAGAATTACATATGATAGAATTTAGCCATAAAGCTCCACAAAAACATTTCCCTTCTATTTTTAATCACACAGTTGAGTGTCTGTGATCAGTTCAGAGTGTCTGTGGTCAGTTCAGAGTGTCTGTGGTCAGTTCAGAGTGTCTGTGGTCAGTTCAGAGTGTCTGTGAGAGGACTGAATGCTGTAGGAGGCTTCAGACAGCAGAGATAACAGCTAAAGCAGTTGGGAGACATATAAACATGGAATGTCATGCACAAATTAGTAATTACAATATAATGTTAGATAGCTAGCTATTTAGCTTCGCATTTTGTGCTAGTTATAAAGACAAGGACCATAATACATTAAAACAACAGAGAGTTCTCATAATCCTCATTTTGAAGTGTGCCTCTGTAAAACCTCTGTTTGGAGCGCCATGCAGCCCGAACACTTCTCACTGTTAACACTTACCCCTCTATCCCAACAAGAATCGGGACACCCTACCCCTGGGCGTGAACGCCCTAAATGGAGGGATTGGGCTAAGTGGTTGGGGCAAGGGGTAAAATGGGATTGGGCTTTCCAGTCTTTCTGGCATTGCTAGAAAAACTTGTAAACACTTAATTACTTTTCTTGACATTTCCCAGGTGCGCTCCAAGCTGCTTGACAGTCTGACACAATCACAGCTCATGAGTCACTGTTTGAAAGTGTTAGAAGTCTCCATCCCTTACCCTTTGTTCTTCCCACAGTCCTACCTCTTAGGGAGCAGTGTCGTCTGTAGGTTTCTCTCACAGCCTCTAGCTGAGAATATCTCTCCACCAGCACCTCCTTCTGTGACTCCAGACGAGGCTTCATGTCCAGGTTTTGCTCAGCCAGGCTGCGATTTGATGCCAGTGCCATCTCCCTCTCCAGCTGAATGTTCTGGATCTGAAAGGGGAAAAGACAGACATCTGACTATGGCACCACGGCTTTACATTTTAGAGAATGTTTGGAGGACACTAAATGCCGAAGTTAGTGAAATTAGTATTTTATTTTTTGCAGTGCAGAAATCGTTCTGTGGGGTGTAGGGCTTCCTATCACTCCAAAATGTCAAGTGCTGAAAGCTGGAATCTGGTGAGATTCATCATCTTGTTTACATGTTCTCTGATCAGATAGCTCCTCATTTAAATCAGAATTCTCTACCTGCACAATGTAGTGTAATTTACTTCCTGTCAACTCTACAGTAATGCTACATTCACGTCCAACTCTAGTGACCACAAAGCTTTTTTTCCTAGGTACTTTTACAGTTACCTTTGTACATATTGTAAATAATATTTACTGTTTGTTTTACTATAGAGTGTTTCTGATCATTCTGATAATCACCTCAGTGTCTCAGATAACATTTTGTGATGTTAACATAACATTAAGTTGCTATGGCTCATTTTTACTCTCGGTGCTTGCAAGAGCTGCCAAAAACTAAAGTGACTCATGTGCGCTGTCTGGAAAAGGCAGCCAGCAAAGCTCCAACAATATGGCTTATAAACCTGATGGTGCTTTTCTTTATTTTAGCAGCCAGTTGGGCTAGCTGACTGGCTAGCCCTAACCCGCTAACCTCGCTAGTAAGGTGATTAACAAAAATGCTTAAAACACCACAAAAAAGAAACAGTATATGCTGTTGCACAGTGAAAGGTGAAGTTAACAGATGTGCAGTTTGTAAAATGTAGCAATGTTGCACTAAATTGTGAATGTAGAGAATTCTGCTCTTGTACACTTCCTGTTGCTATTTAATATAAAATGGCTTCTTCTCAATGAAAAAGAAGAGTTTGTAGAAAACTATATTTCTCAAAGTAAGGTACAGGAACTATGTATTTCTAGCATGTTTAGTACTGGTAAAAAACCTTGGCTATCATATTGATACTAGTATCAACAAATTTCAAATGACACCCAGTCCTAGTGGGTGGAGGGCATGGTGAAGCACTTCTGAACCACTGGAGCATGATTTCACATCAGAAATTGTTTTTTAGAAAAGATGTAAAAGGTGCTTCCAACCTCATTTCAGTGTACAGTATTAGCCCAATCAACAGGGGTAAGCTTTTCTACAGCTCTTTTCAACATCGAATTACGTATGCTGACTTCAACTATATGTTAGAGTGATGACTTCTGGTCACTCATACGTACAGTAGGTGTCTTGTTACATAATGTTCCTCACAGCTTCATTCAGACATGACAGGATGTTACAGACACAGTGATAATGCTTGTTGACATTTGGCCCCCAGTGTACAGAGGGAGCAGTGTCACAGCAGTGGTGAGTTAGGAAGTAATAGTATGAAGACTGAGGAGTGTTCTCAGTACTCTCACAGACTGCATCACTAATGGACTTTAAATCTTGTTTTGCCGTGGAGGCCTAAAAGTCCAACTGAAATTAAATAGAAGTAAGAAAATTGATCACAGATGGTGGATGCTATAAAATACATATCTGCCCTGTAAATCACAACTCACTTGCCTGTGGGTAGTATATAGTATATTTCTTGGTTTCATGATGGTGCCACATCATTTTATATTCGTTTGAATATTTGTCTCTGTAGATGGAGACCTGAATTCAATACAGCCAATCAAATCTTGAATAAAGCAGTAATATCAGCATCCTATCATAGGTAGAGCAGATGGACACGCTGAGCAAGACTGCAGCTGCACAACAGCGAGACTCTGAACCTTGGAAATGGCAATGAACATTTTACACATCTAATTATCATAATAATCTAACTGATAATAAAAATAAATTTCTCCCCTGTTGTAACTTGCAACTGCTCTAGTCCTTGGTCAGACATGAGACCAACATGTTAAATTCACATCCCTTTTATGTATTGAGGTGCATGTTCTGAACATCCACACTAGAAGACAGGGTGAATATCCAGTCATCATAGAGAGGGGGAGTAGTGATATCATATAAATATGGAGATAACGATGCACATTTTCAGGCATTCACTTCTGGAAGACATTCATAGTGTTGCACTCTGTTGTTCACATGAAAACAGACAGAAATAGTTGTATAAACAATCAAAAAAGAAAGCTGAGAGAGAAGTTAAAGCCCTGGCTCCTTATTCACCTCCACAGAGCTGACCAATCTGAAGCTATTCAACAATAGAGCTGCTGATAGAGAGTACTGTCTTCTTTATAATGCTTTGTATGTCTGTAGCCAGTCCTCTACTGGATTACTGTAATGTCCAGTAATAATATCAGCCAGCTGTTAATGAGCTACTGTGGGCTGTTATGACTGTTTCCACAGCTGTGGACTATCAGTCACAACCTGTAGTCACTCACCTCTCCTGTTCTTGCTAGTTGATTAGATTGAAACTGATCAATGACTTTAGAACTACATTTTTTTGTACTTTATATCTGATTCAGTCCTAAAACATAGAGCACCTGGTAATCTTTTTAAATTGGCTTCTACTGACTCTGACTCTGATGAAGACACAGTAGCTTTGAAACATAAGCTTGTTTGCACAATTACTGTAAACCTTCTATTTCTACTTGGATCATTTATTAATTGTTTACACAAAACAATACTAGTTGCACTTTCAGTGTTTTGGACAGAAGTTGCATAAGTAGTTTAAATTACTCTGAGCAATGATAAGTTGTGATCACCAGTGCAAGCAGTGGAAAGTGTGGAGAACTATGTACTCTGATACTAAAGAGTGACAACAAACTGAGCTTAGATGTGGACACTGAGGCCATTTGCAAGAAAGGAAAACAAAAACTATTTTCTGTGGAAGTTAAATATTTTTAAAGATTGAGAATCAATCAATAACAATCAATCAGTGCTGTCCTTCACACTGATTTGTGGCGTGGGAATTTACATGTGCAAAACAGGAATCAACGAGGCAAAGTCAAAGTTGCAAGTAAAATCAGTGGTAAGCAGCAGCTTTCTTTCACGTTTTTAGTGTGTAAATTACATGGAAAGCTAAAACCATTAAAACCATTAAACTTGCATGCCGAAGTAAACATGTATGTAACGCTGTGATCCTACCATCTCACTGAAGTTACATAGAGCAGAAACAAGTGACAGAGACACCATTCACCCTGTTACAAGACACTGTACCATCAATATGATTCTGAAGCTGATATTTGAAGGTAAAGGAAATGACATAATGTTGCTTTTGGTATATTAATAAGCCCTGAACTGACCATCAACCAGACAAAGCTCCTGGACCAACTGGTGGTACTCCCTGTGAATTCTCATCTTTCTGAGGTTCTCATTTATCCACACAGATCTCTGTTTCCCTGTGTCCAGTGTACTGTTTTGGCACTGTCTCTCACCATCAATCAGAGCCAAATCAAGTGCCCTCCACCTGTATATTCTTATATGCATTTTTTATTCACCAGGCAGCTATTTATCTATTAACTAGGATGTTAACGACTTCTAGTGAGCCAAAATTAAAAGGCACAGATCTGGGATTCATGCTGCCTCACTCCCTAATTATTATTAGTTTAAACAGTTTTCAGAAAATTATTTTTAGAAGCTTAGCTGATTCATGTGAAAAGTATCAACAGGATCATTTACAAGTATTTTTATTATTCATTTAATTATATATGATTATATAGTAGCAGTCAAAAGTTTACATCCACTTGTAAAGAACATGTATATCATGGCAGACTGCAATTAGTTCTGATTGGTTTACCTGCAAAACAAAAACAAAAACAATCATATCTTTATATCATTATGTGTAAACTCACTGTACATTGTTTTTGTTTTGCAGGACCAGAATTAAATGCAGTCTTTGTATAATGGAACTGTAGTGTTTCAACAGATACTGACCCTGAACCAGGTTCTTCGCTGTGAGAGATCAGTAACTCTTTAGTTAGTGCTTTTCCAAACACAAGCTTGTATTCACATCACAGCTGGTGCTTGTTCAGCCGATTACTTGAATGCAAATTTGCCTGCTCGGTGAAAGCAGCAGCTTTTTCCAGTTGCATGCTTTGATGCAAATCAAATGAAAGTGAAATAAAGTTCAGCCGACCTCTTGGTTCAGCAGCAAAATACACAACCACCAAAATCTGAGGCTCACCCAACCAAACACCCTGTAAGGTTTAAAGACTTTACAGTCAAATCCGTAGCTTCTCACAAAACACTTTCATCTTAGCTTTTTCTCTGGAAAAAGTCGAACCCAAGTGGAAAGTGAAGCATCATTTTTACCTCGTCAGACTCCAGAGCCATAGAATCCACCCTCTCTGGGTTGTCCAGGAGCTCCTGTAGCTCTGATTGGCTCAGGTCCTGGAGCTTCTCCATTTGATTTGCCAGGATGGCTGTCCGTCATAAAGGAACCAGGAAGAAGAGTTAAAAACAATGTTTGGAAACAGAAAGTGGACAGTCAGCGGCCTAACTAGGGTATTTATAATGTTACTAGCTTTAAGTAGATAATTATTAGTCACCGACTGATCAAGCCATTGTCAACAACTCAAGACAAAACAAGCCATGTCATCTGGAGCCACTCTCTTTCCAAATAAAAACTACCATGTCCGTAGTACAGTATATGACTAATGTGGCCATTTTTAATCAGAATAAGTGAAAGTAACACATTAAAAATGTAATGTTTTGTGTACAGCTGGCTAATAGCTAGCTAGCATATTAAAGCCAAATTATGGATGTAAGTAACTGTAGGCCACAAAACAGAACGAGCTGTTCAGACGAACACTAGTGCCAGTGGAGCAAGTAAGCAGGTGGAAATAAACTGGTACTTACACGATGCTAGCAAACCAAATTCAGCTCGACACTGACTGGCGGTGACATCCAACACCACCTATTTATTTCAACTGACAGGTGACGTGACACGTCCTCAGGATCTCCGACCTGCCCTGACGGAATCCAGCTGAACGAAAAGCTGCCGAGTTGCTTTCGACGCACTTTGGCCGGCAAGCTAGCTAGCTATTAGGCTGACATCCAATCTCACCTGACGGTTCCGCGTTGAGCAATCCGATGACAACAACAGTCAGTATGATCGCAATGTCAGGCACTTAGCCACCGTCAACTTCGAGGGAAGCCCAACGATTTGGCGATCAAACACGGAGCGCTAAAAGACTATACTCGGTCCTGACGATCCGTGTTGAACGTCTTAGTATTCCTATAATGCTTACTTTAATAAAAAGACGACTACAGTCGACAAAATATGTTGCAGAATGACAATTTTTTTTAATAAAAATAGGAAAGTTTCACTCCACACTGACAGTAACCGCCGCCATTTTAGGAACTGTCCACGTTCCGTGGTTTGCGGGGGGTGATCAGATCGAACTAAAATGTTTTCAAACGGCACCAGCAAACTGTAACGAATCTCCGACGTAGAATCATGAACGTTTTTGCAGAGTACTGTGTTTGCCGCCATATTTAGGTGTAATATTTTTAATTGGCAAATTTCCATGTGTTGCCCCCTATATCGCAGGGTAATGGTTGGGTCCTGTGCTCAGCTGATATAAGGGGAACCCCTATGTGACGGGAATGTTCCATCTACTGCTGCCAGTGTCACTGGCAAAATATCTGTCTCCATCCTCTGCTGGAGGAGCCGAGCCCCGCTGCTTTCTGTTTCTTTAGAAATGACGACCGCAGAGTCACAACTGGCGAAATTAATGGATTTCCTGTCTGCATAGAGAGTAGGCACAAATAGAATAAAAACATGGACAGGTTTATCCATGAGCTCAGTGTGTCAGCAGATAGATGATGATGATGATAGATTGATTCTAATTTAGACATTAAGCATTTTGGAAAGAATCCACCCTGCATGAATAATTAAAGTAGCTTTTATTAATAAAAGCAGGTATAGTATTATGTTGAGCTTGTAGCAGCAGCAGTATTCGGTTTTGTAGGTAATTACTATTATTATTAATATTATAATGAGGTGTCTGCACAGAGCCCAGAGGATACTAAAAGACAACACCCACCTGCCATACCACCAGAGTGAGGAGCAGCTTCCCTCAGGCTGTGAGACTTATTCATCTTCCACACACTGTATAAAATAAATGAAAATAAATGGACTTGAACTAAAACTTTGTTCTACAACTGTGGTGTTGTAAAAGTTATCAGACGTCGACAGAAGTTTATCAGTGTCCGTTGAGACTTCGATCAACATTCACATTGATCAGTACCAATGTGGATGTTTTCACATGCAAGTCTTCAGTCAATAAAACTGTATGCTAATAGATTTTTACATTTAAGGAAATCTGGTTTGCAGGCAGGCATTACAAACAAAAATCACAACAATCAACAACAACAATGTATATTAGGAATATAATAACTGAAATATATAAATCTATATAAAAACTAGCACAGCGCTCAGTGGAGTGCATTCCTCCACCAAGGCCCAAAAGTCCCCTTTAACTCAATCAAGCCTTATCAAATATCAAATAAAATATATTTTAAAAAATATATATATATAAAAAAATATTTAAATTTAAATTAAAGAAAGTGAGAAAAAATTCCCGGATCCATGCCATTATCTGAATCCTCACCAAAAGTTAACAGGGTCTACTCTGGGCCGAGACCCATGGACGTTAGTAGTTTTTATGTAATCCTGCTGTTAAACCAACCAACCAACCAACAAACAGACACAGGTAAACAACAAAACAAAAAAACAAAAAAACACTGATATCAATATTTAATTTTTAAAAAAATTAAAATACAGTATACTTTGTAATTGTGATATATTGGGCAAGAGTAAATCATAAACACATGACAAACTATGTTAATTAGATAAAAACAGACATTTTACAGTGTACAAATCCACATGTCAGCGCTCCCTGGTTGGCAAACTGTTTTTAAATGACTAAACTGGTGGTTAAATCAGTTTATTAAATCCATTTATTTTCTTTGTATTTCTGGTCAATCACTTGTTTATCTGCTATTTAATTAATATAATTTTGTTACAACTACGATGATCTTATTTTTTGCCTACACTACATACTGTTGTTGATGTCTGGACCCATTTTAAGTATACCTCATAACAGACATCTGAAAAATGTTTAAGTGATAAACAAGTTTTTTTACAGTTCTTCTGCTGATGAGAATAATTCAGCATATATGGCATGTGTGTTCCGTGTGTGTGTGTATTAGTCTGTTTTGAGTGCTTTGAGGGCGGAGAAAGACAGGAGGGAGTGCATGACCACGGCCCCAATGTTATAGAGCAGCAGCAGCAGTGTCACACTCCAGCAATAGGCCTACAGGAGAGAAGAAAACATATCATACACTTATATTCCCTTATTACTCAACTACATCAACATCTACAGTCTCTACAATAATCTACATCACATAATCTACACTGAAACTTCTTGGGAGCAAGAACTATGACATTTTCCTCATGTCTTGTGTCAGAAATCTGGTGCTGCTGCAGCCTTATACTGTATCTATTTCTGCTCATCATCATCCCAATGCCTTCAACATCCCCCTCTATTCAGCTTCTATTATCTGTTTTTTGTTTTTATTTGTCTTCACTTAAGAAAAGAAAAAAAAAATTAATGAGAGCAACACACTTACTGCCAGGGCTTCCACAGGACAGTCATAAGATGTATGTCTGTAGTGATCAGGATAGGACACTACACACGGCTCTTTGTTTAAAATGCTGAGGTTGTAGCAGTATAGGCAGAAGGCAAGCATTGTCCCCAGCAGTCCAACCACATTACTATATGCACAACCTTGAAGCTGTGGAGGGGGCAGACAAGATCCATCATTGTACATTTCACTGACTCTGAGTATTACACATGCCATTTTATTATTACAAATATTTTTTTCAGGGATGCAGTGATGTGCTGCATGACCTTCAGGAACTGTGACATTAAAAACCTTCAAATCTGCAGTGTTTAGACTAAATGCTTGTTCTTAGAATCGAAAAACAGAGGGAAGAAAAGTTCTATTATGTTTTTAAATGTTTGGATCAAAATCTCCCATGAGCCTTTAGATTAGCTTGTTATGTGAAAATACCAATAGTCTGCTGGGGCTCCTCTCACTGGCCATAGTGAACGATCCTCCTGCCACAATCTGCAACACACACACACACAAAAACACACAGTATTGGGCTGGTAACTGGGAGACTCCAAGGAGAATAGTGACCACTCTGTGGAAGCTGATGGGGATCCAAATAAAGAACAAAGATGGCTTTCATCAGAGTAAATAACATAAAGCAGAAAACTTTATATTTCATGATTGTTGATATCATTTTTGTTTGCTAAGATACATACAGCAGGGTCCAAAGGAGACCACATTGAAAATATCCAATTTTATCACAAAAACCTGGAAATAATCAGACATTTGAGACATTTAGAATGTAAATGAATGTGTCAGAAGACAGATTGTCATTCTAAGTAACAGCGGCTTTGTCAGCGACAAATCATGGCCAGACTAAAGGTTTCTAAGGTAGCAGTGCATGTAAATCTAATATGCGATACAGAAACTGGATCAGTTGTATCCAAAGCATGATGAGGCAGAGCCAAAGTGAGCGCACCATCAGGAGAACAATACATCAAGCTCAGTTTGCTGAGAAAATAGAGAAGCAGCTTCATTACTGGGCCTCCTCTGGAGTTGGGCACCTGCACAGAATTGACTCCACCCTGACCAAGGAGAAAAAGAACTGTCATGGACTTGGTCATGACAGAACTACTTGAAGACCAAAGTAGACTAAGAAGTCGACTGTCATAGACTGTCCTCCACAGTCACCTGACCTCAACCCCATTCAACATTTATGGGGTATCATATATTTAAAACATGGGAAACTGTCCTTTAAGCTAAGAAATTAATCTGTTTCCTGATCTGCCAACACTGTAATTAAAGTTCGTTTAGATTTAGGCACCTTAAACAACTTAAGGCTAGGAAGAAATCTGCTTACAGTTCAGTCTTGGAGTAAATCTGTTCTGTGTAGGTAAGGCCTGTCTGTTGCTGGTTCAAACAGTTTTATTCAGTACAATACTAGGCCTGTAAAAGCACTGCTCACAAGGTTAATAACTCTGCAACAATACAATGCCGTCACTCAATCTGTTACGAAGTCCTTTATTTCCAGTCAAAGTCTAGCCGTCATGCAACAGCAGGTTTGTGTGTTGTATTTACAGTTCAATTATAATTTCTTTAGTGCTTTTGTACACACTTTTGTACAGACTTTCCATTTTACAGTAAACAAGTCTACAGAAAAGTCTTTCCAGCCTCTGCAATGACATGCTTTTCATTGGACTTTTGAGTCCTGCCTGCTCTTCATCGGATTTCTTTGCCTGCATTGGACTGCCTCTCTGGTTTAGACCATTGTCAGTCTCACAATCCTGTAAGCCTTCTGTACCTTTGGTTTTTCATAATGAATCAATGAAGTGCACCTTCTCTGCATCTCAAGTCTGCATTTGGGCTCATTCCCTGTTACCCTGATCACACCAGCTGACACATTAATCATTTACTCTATTAAAAGACAACAGTTGAAACTGCTGAATTACCGATAGCCAGACTTAGAATTAGACTGAGTCAGTAGGTACATACTACAATCCCCATGGCAAGTGGCAGTATGTAGAGTTTTGGCAGAGTTTTGTTGGAGTCAGCGAGCAGGACAGACAGCAGCACCTGGAACAGCCCCAACAGGATGGTCACCACCTACACAAACACACACACACACACACACACACACACACACGCATGCACACATACATACACACACACACACACACACACACACGCACACACACACACACACAGATTAAGAATGACCATGGACTGAAGGATAATTGATGGATAGTTGGACTTTAAAATCGGTGTCCTGATCTCACCGCAGCAGTTTCATGGTCAAACCAGGTGGCGAAGCGATGTGACCTGGGTCCGACTGCTGACACTCCCTCAGAGGACATGTTACTGCAAAACAGGACAGTGAAGTCAGAAACAACAGCAGGACTCATCTGAATTGAAGGGGGGTTCTTTACAGACCCGGTGTTCAAACCAAGCACATACCACTATAGCTAACACACAAACGATACTTTATAAATTTCCCTGCACGGCCACCAGTCCTGTGAACTCTGCTGGACTCAAACAAAGTGTTTGCAGCTATTTTAAAGCCTTGTTTAAAAAAACATTTGACAAAGAAAAACAGCATTCTCAGACACTAGTGAAGAGAGGGAGGAGAGGCCTAAGCCCTTGCCAGAGGACTGCAATGCACATACACAGATTACACGGAATATAGATTACAGTCCATAAATTACAGAGTATATTTTTCACACATATGGGGTAACAATGAAATAGCTACAACTTTTTACTTTGAGCCAATGAGCCATTTATTCCGGTATTTTCCTATTGTTGCATCCTTCTGGCAGCAGGTGGCAGATTGGTTTGCTGAACAAGCAGTCCTTTCACATTCATCACCTGTAAACTACTGTCAATACTATTAGGGGTTTTCAAGATTATATTATTGAAAATCATGTGTTGCTTGGCAAAATTTACAAATTTGATACTCCAGCAAAGCTGTTGTGAGCTTTTGAGCATTACTATTTTCAGGAAAATATTATTATGAAAGTGCAAGAAAAAATAAATAGGAGACTCTGACAATGTCAAAAAATTAGGATACTGAGTTATTATTATCCAATGGTCTTCATATCTTAACATTATCTGCCTTTTATTTGCTGTTGTTGTTCTTGCTATAATTAATGGGTAATTTATTAATAATTAGAAAAACCACAGCAAAAAATATATTATAACGGTAAATATAACACAAATATGATATACAGATATATTGGCAATCATTGTGAACACACCTGAAAGAGGGGAATCTTTAATGGCTTCAGAAATATTCTAAGTGTTCTTCAGTGATAAACATGTTAAATAGTAAATGTCCGAAAGCCTCCAGTGAAAAAGGGGTGAACAATGGGCCGCTTTATTTTGCAGCCTATTTACTCAGGTCTTATGATTTTTCCTCAGACATTTCTCAAGCACACTGCACAACATTTAAATAACATTATATTCATTATGTGAGGTAATTGTCACAATACACAGCACAGCACTGATGGCTTAAATACACCACCATGGTTAAAAAGTGCACTGGATAATGCTGTGTAGTAGTCAGAAATAGATTGCTTGGATTTGATAGCACAACTTCCTGGGTGGTCTCTACTGATATCCCTCTGTAATGTTAACAGTGCAGGAGATGTAACTAGACCTATAACCTGTTGAAATGTTAACCTAAAGCTTTGCATTAAACAGTTCAATGATATATGTTCCCTCTGACGTTCAACACATAGCAATATGTAAGACAGGTCAAATGAAATGGTTCATGAGTGTATTTTTGAGGAAAATTCCAGGGAAAAATGTTGTTATTAGTGAAAACTGCAAAAGATGATCAGAAAGACTGTATAAGAAAAGACCTGCATAGAGCCAAAGAACAACAGAGACAGACCACATGATCATGAGACACATCAGTGTAGAGGGCAAAAGACAGTGGGAAACCAATAAAACTAAGTAGTGTGTGTGTTGTATTTATGCAAGTGCACTCACTCGTGTGTGTTTCTGTTGCATATCTGTTTGGACAGGGAGGAAGGGATTGAGGAACATGAAACAGAATGAGGTAGTGAAAGAGAGAAAAAAGGAACAGAGAGAGAGCGAGGGCGAGAGAGAGAGAGAGAGAGAGAGTTTTGTTGAGTTTTGTTCATTGACTCTTGATGCTTTGACAACATAGTTCTTGTAACATTCATGCCAATAAAGCGAATTTGAATTTGAATTTGAATTTGAGAGAGAGAGAGAGAGAGAGAGAGAGAGAGAGAGAGAGAGAGAGAGAGAGAGAGAGAGAGATTATAGTATGTTAGTTCATCAAAACCACATGTCTGAATACTCTTAGGAAAGACAGGAATGCTGCGGATGAGAAGCAGATGTGGTGACATCAGGAGGACGGCAGAGAGACTTAAACAGGGGGGACTGGTGGGGGGCAGTGAGGGGAACATTCTGTCCAATAATCTAAAACAGAGTCACTTCCTCTTTTGATGTAGATATGTTGAAAGTGGAGTTTGAAGATTTACTTGGGATTTACAAGTGGATTTCCATGTCCTTAACAAACTAATAACATGTTTACCATGTTAAGTG
The DNA here is from genome assembly GCF_040436345.1 of Pagrus major. Lineage (NCBI taxonomy): Eukaryota > Metazoa > Chordata > Actinopteri > Spariformes > Sparidae > Pagrus > Pagrus major. The sequence continues at coordinate 35,456,349 of NC_133215.1, read as the reverse complement.
AGAGCATGCAGCACATGCAAAAGAAGGTAATCAAGCTAAATTTTCTTGTGTCACAAAGCAGCAGAATTTGTTTGAAATGCAGTTCTACATTTCCTGTATAGGTACAGAAAGGCAGTAAGGCACAGAAAGGTATAGACAGGCTGCATATGGATATTAACTTAGGTACAGACACAGTGCATACAGGTATAAACAGGGTACATACAGGGTGCATAGGATATATATACGGGGTACATACAGGTATAAGTAAGGTACAGACAGGTACAGACAGGGTGCACAGGGTATGGGCAGGGTAGGTACGGGAATAGACAGGGTAAATGTAGGTACAGACAGGGTACATACAGGGTACATAGGGTATTTAATGGGTACATACAGGTTAAAAAAACAGGGTACATACAGGCACAGACAGGATGCACACGGTATAGATAGGGTACATATAGGTAAAGACAAGGTACTTAGGCATAGACAGAGTACATGCAGGTACTGACAGGGTACATAGGTATAGACAGAGTACATGCAGGGTACATACAGGGTGCATAGGGTATGTACGGGGTATATATGGGTATAAGCAGGGTACAAACAGGCACAGACGGGGTGCACAGGGTATAGACAGGGTACATAAGGGTGTAGATGGGGTACATACAGGTATAGACAGGGTACATACAGGGTGCATAGGGTATATAAGGGGCACATACAAGTATAAACAGGGTACACATAGTTACACAGGGTGCACAGGGTATAGATAGGGTACATACGAGATTAGACAGGGTACATACAGGTATAAGAAGGGTACATATGGGTATAGACTGGGTACATAAAGGTATAGACTGGGTAAATATGGGTATAGACAGAGGTTTTACAGGTAGCTCAGAGTACAGACAAGGTGCATACAGTTAGACACAAACATGGTGCATGCCAAAATAGACTGAGAGATGTCTTTTCTTAATCAGGTTGTATGGTGCAACTATAGAAATCAAATGTGTTATTCAGTGACTGAATACATGAGGCAAATACTATAATATATATTTACATGAAACCGAAAGTCCCAAAAACAATCAAGAGTTGAACCTGGCTGGCAGCAAAGATAACACGTGTCTGCTGGTGTGCAGACACAATATTCCATCAAATATTCAATATGACAACTTTATTAAAGTTATTTCAATTCGTCCAACACAGTTTTGGTCGACCAACTTTGTGGCATTACTTAAAACGGACATACTTCATTGTCTTCTTATCTGGTGTTGAATAATGTACAATTTGGCACTTTAACATTAAAGTGTTCTAATCCATTGTGCAAAAAACATGTAAAAAACGTGACATTGTGCTTCCTACCAATTATTGGCTGCTCTGAGTAACATAAAAAGCGTCTGTATTGCCATATAAAGTAGTGGGTTACTTACCACGACTACAGGTTGAGATGAGATTCCTGAGATGTCTCTAGATGATCCAACAGGGTTTATATGCCACACCGAGAAAACAGTCTTTCCTCCAGTCTTGTCCTTAAAATGAACTTATTACGAAGAAAAATGCCCACAACAACATGATTTCTGGAACTGAAACTGGGAAAGGAAGGGAAGGAGGAGCTCTGCTGGACCTCATCCAAAGAGCAAACATCTCTCTCTCTCTGTCTCTCTCTCTCTCTGTCTCTCTCTCTAATAACACATCCGATTCCCTACACGAACCCGTCTGTAAAACAGAGAAGTTAAGGAGGCACAAACAATCTGGAGTGGTCACAAGAAGTCCAAACTTGTGAAGGAGGACACATTTATTAACCTATCTCGAGAGAGAAAAAGGTAGGAATGGGACATTTTTTGCTTTCTAATATGAAGACAACAGCCTAAACGTATGTCGTTCCCGTCAGAGAGAGAGGCCTTGGTGTTTAGACCGGCCTTAAGGTCTGTTAAACATGTAGAATCAACTGGAGATGGTCAGATAACAGACTACGTCAGAGCACAGGCGCACAATAGAATGTTTTCCAGACACCATGGGCTTCAACGGTCCAAGTCACATCAGCGACAACATTACGCAATACCTCTAGTCAGTTTGTGCGCAACGCGTGCGTAAACGTCGAACTAGACTGATCGCAGCACTCATACACTTCACAAGATGATAGCAGCTATGTTATGTGCTCTGACTGGATCCAAGTTGGACCCGTCCCAGTCTGTTTACATATCAGACGATGGAGAAGGAATATTAAATTAGATGTTTTTTTTCTGTTGAAATGGTCTTTTGCTTTAATGAGTGGCAGCCGAAGCAGCAACACAATACAAACGTATTTCCACAAGGAGATAACGGTATATCATGTTTTACAACTTTGACAACATGTGTATTTAACTTTTTTGCTGACCAGTTTCAAACTGTATACAGTGTTAGATTTGTTGATGCATTGTTGGCAGTCTTTCTGGTAGCTATTGGCCTGCACTCATTTCTGTAGATGACAGTCAGTTAACAGACAGGTAAAACTTGCTTGCCTTAATAGCTCATTCGTGACAAACGGCAGAAGCAGGTAACTAATGGTTTCGTGCATGAATATATTTTTAAAAAGCATTCAAATTCCTAAAACACAACAATATGGTTTGCAAAATAATTAGCATTAATGTAAAAGTACACATGGTTTATACTCAGCAGGCTCACACATGCAAAATTACAGGGTTCTTGGAAGCATTGAATTAAAAAATGTCCAAAATGTACAATGAGTTTGTGTGAACATTTGCTTTTTTTCATGTGGATAAAAATATTTGCATAACAAAAGTGTCTCCTGTTATTTGCATTTTGCACCAAAGCAAGTTTCTGCCTTTATTTGTACAGTCGAACCTAAAAATATATTGTGAGTTTACACACTCTACTACCCATACACCCTGAAATGTGTTGATCATGAATTGAAGGTATGTGCAGTGTTGGGGAGTAGTGAACTACATGTAACTGACCATTTTACAGTATCTTGCTGGTAGTTCAACTACATTTATATTTGCAGTGATTCAAGTAGTTCCCATTTTCCTCTAATCTCTGTGTAGTTAACTTCCGAAACTATAAACAATCTTGGATCATATAGCGAAAAGAATGATTTCTTTTACCACTGTTTATTTTACCACTGTTTCTGCAATGTAATTGAACCCCCTTTTACCAGCCCTGCCCCGTCTGCTTTCCTTCTGACCACTGTGAAGACATGACCAGGCAATGTATTTGTTATTGAATATCTAAGTTGCTAGTCAAAATATAGTATTGATTATTGCTATACATTAATACATGTTTGGAGAATCTGCTATATGCTATTTTAGAAGTGACCTTGTCAACTGAGTAATCCTGCTTGATGCAATGCCCCCACCTGGATTCTAGTTACTGGAGGGCAGGCGTCTGACTAATGGACTGTATAACCTGTGAACCAGTGTACAGTTTGTGTAGTGAACTTGATTGAGTGGAATTTGTTGCTGGCATGCTTCATGTAGGTCAGCCAGTTCTAGGGCCCTGGTATTATACATGCATGGCTTGCCTGAATGGCTTACTGGGATATTTCAAAGGAAAAGAGACTTTATTAACGTTGATAGTTACACCAGCTATAATAAGTGTCCATGTCTGATGTGAAAAGACCTACAACTCCCTCACATGTCCACAGGTACATACAACTCTGTTGGTTCTGTGTGAACTGATCTATAAGATGATCCTGCAGTTTAAGTTAGCTCTGCTGTCCTCTGCAGGTGATGGCGGTGGCAGTCTCCAGGGATCTGACCGTTCAGGTGCTGGAGGATGTGAATGCTGCCAAGCTGACTGACAGACAGCAGGCTCTGCGCACTGCCATCCAGAGAGGAGAGCCCAAATGTCTGGGGGTGAGTCCAGAACTCTCTCTTTCAGTTTTCAATTTTTCAATTCAAAGGGGCTTTATTGGCATGAAAGTTGCCAAAGCATCAAAACACAACTTGTCCAAACATTTGGACAGAACATAATAAATAACAACACAAACACAAAACCAAGATTGATTTACATTTATTATATATACAGTATATACAGTGTGTGTGTGCGTATGTGTGTGTGTGCGCGTGTGTGTGTGCGTGCGTGCGTGCGTGCGTGCGTGCGTGTGTCTCAGTCTCACTGTCCCTCAGGTTGTGGCATGTTGACACATATTGGGCAGCAGATATGGCCTGTCTCCTTCTCCCAGGAGTATTTTTAATTTTGATGTCGTTCAGCTCTTTGAACTCTGAGATTACAGAGTTGAACTCATTAAAATAAATGTTCCTGGTTTCGTTGAATGTTTTACATTGTAGGAGAAAGTGCATCTCTGTCTCAACCTCACCTGTCGAGCAGTGACCACATGTTCTGTTTTCTTTTGGTTGCCATGATTGTTTGTGTCTTCCTGTTTGGATTGTCAGTTTGTGGTCACTGAGCCTGTACTTGGTGAGGATCTGTCTCTGCTTTCTATCTCTGACAGCAGAGAGATATTCTGCTAATTCATAATCTCTTTTTAGGGCGAGATAACATTCTGATCTACTTTGGCTTTTAGTTTCTCCTTTCCAATGTTCCAGGTAGGTTTCTTTACATTGTGTTATAATTTGCTCTACTGACATAGGGGACTCTCTTCTGGGCTCAGCTCTTTGAGTTTGAGATTGGAGGGTTTTGGAGCGGAGGGTGTCTCTGGCTGGATTTCAGGTGGTTAAAAAAGTTGAGCGTTCTCTTTTGAATGTTAATTATCAGTGGGTATCTGCCTAATTCTGCTCTACATGCATTTGTTGGTGTGTTTCTGTGTGCGTGTAAAATGTGTCTGCAGAATTCTGCATGTAAAGACTCTGTTGGATGTTTGTCCCAGCGGTTATAGCTCTGATGACTGAGTGGACCCAGACTTCACCACTGTACAGCGCAATGGGCTGGATGACACTATCAAATATTTTAAGCCAGATTTTGACTGGAATTTGGAAATTATAAAATTATGATTTACTACTATGATTACCTATGGTAAATTAGTGTTTGTTCTCTTGACATCCAGGGCATTTTGAAAGATCATGACATTAGTTTTCTTCATGTTAACTGTCAGGGCCCAGTTCTGACAGTACTTTTCTACTATGTCCAGCTGCTGCTGTAGTCCTTGTTCAGTAGGAGACAGTAGAACAAGGTCATCAGCATGTTAATAACGTTAATAACACATTTAACTGACAGCACTATCATTTATATACACGTTAAATAAAATCTGACTTAAATTGCAACCCTGGCGTACACCTCTTCTCTGGGTGAAGAATTCAGCTTGTTTGTCTCCAATTTTAACAGCACACATATTTTCCAAATACATTGATTTAACCAGATCGTACATTTTGCCCCCTATACCACAATGTAGAAGCCTGTAATAGAGCCCTTCATGCCAAATAGAGTCGAAAGCTTTCTTGAAATCAATGAAACAAGTGAATATTTTACCATTTTTTGTTTGGTGTACATGTTTGTTAATTAAAGTGTGAAGGGTATATACATGGTCGGTAAAGGAAGGAAATCTAGTATTCTTTTATTCAGAATACTACAGAATAATTTACCTAGACAGCTGCTGACACAGATGCCATGGTAGTTATTAGGGTCTGATTTGTCCCCACTCTTATGAATGGGGGAAATGAGCCCTTTGCACCAATAATACCACAAGCTTTCCTCGGCTGGAGATGTTTTGTCTGTGTGGTCAATTCTTACCAAGTTATTGGGAAATCAAGGGGTGTCAAGTGCCCTCACTGTTGAAAGGTATTAGTGCAGAACTCCCCACTTGAAAGGTAGCTAATCTCGGGAGGACTTCACAGGATTCCACTCATCACACTTTCGCTCTTTTTACTTCTTTCTTTTTATTTATGGAAGTTGGATGCAATTGTGAATAGTAGTCAGGTGAAAAACCTTTAAACACAAACAAACACCATGTTAAGAAAATGAAACAAGATAAACATACAAATTCTTTATATAACCAGAAATAAACCCTGTAAATAAGCAGCAAATAATTAATCCCAAATAAATAAGTTAAACCGTATACAGCTATCACCTTCAAACATTTGATTTAACCTTATGATTCTAAGATTTTAACTTTACAATAAATCAGCTCTCCAGGATAAATCCAAATACGTGATACTTTAAACTGCATTTAACCATAAAATATTTTAATTACATTCATTTAATGTGATCCCAACCATATCACCCAAGTGCTCACCACCATTAAGTGGACACCAGCAGTGCAACAAACATGAAAATACGAAGAGCTCACCGGCTGCATCTCCCCCGAAAGCCCAGCTCTGCACAAACAAATCTTGGTATTCTGGTCCAAATCTCAGTCACCTCTCATGCTGCGTGCTCCCACTGCTGCTCTGTAGTGATTGTGAGTGTGTGTGTGACTCCAACCCCAGCTAATTAACCAACCACCCTCACCTGGTGCACTCAGCCTGCTGCATTCAGCTGCGAGAGGCACTCAACCTGGTGTATCCAGGCTGGAGGGGTTTGGCCCACAGTTCAGCTCCACAAGGGGGTTTGGTTGTCTTTAATTGTTTCTTCTAATGTTTGGAGTTTTTCTTGTATAATACATTGATCTGAAATGATTTGATTTATTGGTATGTCTTTGTACAGATTTTCAAAATCTCTCTCTCTCTCCCTCCCTCTCTCTCTCTCTCTCTCTCTCTCTCTCTCTGTGAGTGTAGTTACATTACTGAAACAGAAACCCAGATTTGTGTTTCCCTGATGTTTCTTTGTGTTTCCCTGTTCCTTGTGTTGTTGTGATCGAGATTAAAACTTCATCCACTGCACTTCCTGTCTGCCATCTCATTCATTTGGGTCTACCTTCTCTGCTTCAATGTGACACTAACAAACATGTTGAATGCATGGTTGTCCTCATAAAACATCTGCAAAGTGGATTTGTTTGAGCTGAATGTTTGAGCTTCACTGCATAGAACGATGTATGTGCAGAGTTTGACACTAGAAGGCTGTCTGCACATGAATTACTCAGTATTTATTTTTTCTCTGAGCTAATTAAAAATCTGAGATTTATGACATCACTTAAGTTTGGAAGACACCTGGTCTAATATTCAGCATACACATGTTCCATTCCAGTGCAACGGGATGTAGAATGGACTTTACAGTGAACTAGGAGACATCTTGGTTGCGTCCGAAATTCCATACTAAATACTACATACTCAATATGTGTACTATCGTGCAACATACTTTTGAGTGAGTGTCCAGCAGTTCCATGTGTGAGATGAAAAATATTTGTATTAGTTGATGTTCTGGAATCTTTAATGAGGGAGAAGGAGTAGGCTACATTTTAAGGATTTAATGTGGTAATTATACTCTTTTTCTGCAGAAAAAAGCCCCTATCAGAACCCACATCAGAAACACATTAGAGAATTCTTGTATTCACTCATCAGAACAGTTTCTTTTGTCTGAGAATGGATGAATTTACTAGAACTTTTAAGAAATGCCTGTCAGAATTTGGTGTATTTTTTTTTACTGTGAAACATCTCAGGACGTTTCATTATTTTAATTCAAAAAGATGTACTTTGATGTTTTAGAATTTTTTGTCTACATCTGGCCTTTCTTAAGCAAGTTACAGCCATTTATTATAATATCATCACAGTTTTCAGTTTTCATTTTGCTGATCATGTAGATGTGTCCAAAAACGTCAAGGGAGTAAAAAGAGAGGTTATTAAATCATAACAGAGGACACTGAAGTAAAAGTGACAGAGAGACAGAGAAATATATTACCAATTGCACATGAACAACAAAAGTAGCTTGGATACAACCATTACCACTTGGCTCAGGAAGAAACTACGTTGGTGTACTTGATGAATCAATGCTGCAGAATGTAATGGTGTCATCATGTTCACTGCAAAGCCCCTGAATACCCAAACAAGACATCTGTGACACTACTACAAGCTGAGAAATTCTGCTTTACATGAGTTTTTAAAGCATATGGATATGATTAGTGGTTAAAAAGTTATTAGCTGGCAAGTTAAATGTATCATGTTGCTATAATCCCACCTCCAGGAAAAATGGCCCTTTTGAGATTAATGGTGGATTGTGTGTGTGTGTGTGTGTGTGTGTATCAGGTGAGTCAGGTGATGCTGGGGCTGATGGTCATGTCCTACTCCATTCCCCTGCACTTCACTGAGGTCACTGAGGTGGTCTGGCTGGGAGTTCCCTGGTGGAGTGGGCTGACGGTGAGTCTGTGCTTTTGTGTGTGAGAGAGTCTCTTTCTACTGATATCATGTGTGCTCTTAATGGAAATAAACATTTTAATTGAAAGTCTTGAGCAGAAGGATCCCAGTATTGTGATGTAATGTCATGTTCCTCTGTGCTGACTTACTTCCTGTCTCCTGGCTGTGTGTGCTCCCAGTTCATCACAGCTGGAGTGGTCGCTATCATCTTGGACAAAAACTGCAACATGACGATTGTAAGTCTATAGACAACACATACACACATATGCAGCTAGACAGTGTAATTATGGAGTGGTGTAGCATTGACATATTTTTATCGGCTAATCTGGCCACAAAAAACCTGTGGGATTTTTCAGTTGGATTTTGGATTATTGCAGAAAATAATCTGTGTCAGCAAGTTTATGATACTGACACATTTTGTTCATCAAAATAATCTAATGACCACCACTTTTGTGGTTTTTGAAGCATGAATTAAATCTCTAGCAGTAAAAAGTTAATGTTAGGCTATAAACAGACTACATCATGGTCACATGATTTTAAACGTCACCACCACTAAGTGTCTTACTACACAATTACTATACAGGTTTTTTATAAACTGATCAATGTACAAGTTGTAAAGTCAGAGTCAGAATAGTTTGTAAGTACAGTCGGCCTGTAAAGATGGACTAGTGAGTAGATGTTGCTCTCGCTGTGATGATGTTTATTGTCACCGACAGTAGGCACTTTATAATTTAATACTGGGACATTTAATGATGTATTTTATGTTGTAGAACAAAATGTGAAAATATCTTCAGCCTGTGGTAACCACAGATCTTATTTCAGCCATTTAACCAAAAAAACAATTCAAAAAACCCACTGACTTTGAGACGAGGGAACCGGAAGTGCAAAAATGCTAACTGATTTCAGGATTACAGACTACACCACTCTATATGCATGCTTGTATACACTCTTTTACTGAGTCACAGCTGCATTTATTTCATCCATTCCTCTCTCCCCATCTTTTCTAATGTAAGTGCTCCTCCACGAGTGACATTTGACTGAGGAGATAACTAGCACCTTAAAGCTATGTTTTTGTATGTTTTTGGGTGACCTTTAAGGTCAAACTTTACTCTACTACTTTACTCTGTTACATAGAACAAAAAGCAACACTTGTTTTAAGCAGCTGAAAATACTACTGATGTATTGACCCATTACAGCTGGCTAAACCATACACTTCAAGCTAAGCGGCTGTCAGGAAAAGAAAGGAAGTCAAATTGCAATATTCAACACATGCAAAGGTCTGTGACTGGCCAAAAACCTATTACAACTGAGCTGTCCCACTGCAACTGTATTCATACTGTACCTCATAATACTACATCTACTTTTCTGCCTCCTGTCAGACATGAAATGTTGTGTGTGTTTTTTCAGCTGCGGGTGTGTTTGATAGTAAGCGTGGTGTCCACTGTGCTGTCAGTGATTGCTGTGATCATCTACTCCGTGGACATGGACAAGAATCCTGAGGCGCCCTGCATCAAGACGGTGTATGACCAGTGTAACGAGGATCACTACGCCTCGGTTGGTATCTTGTCACCATGCTGTCATGACAGACATCATAGCTTAAAGCTTAAAATACTGAAAATATTACATGTGTCTTGTGTTGGTCCAGTGGCCTAATGGTGGTGCTCCTCTGGAGACTGAATAGGTGGCCTGGGGTTTTTATTGCTCTGTACTATAGCACACTGGCTCTCTGACATCAATAATAATTATGAAGAGAAATACTGATGCTCAGCTTTATTTTGAGGCTGTTTACATTGTCATCAGCCCCTTTTATACATACTGCAGTCCCACAATTGAGCAAGTAGAAAGCAATTTTAGTTAACATTAAAATGGTCATCATATTGTCGTGCATATGAGGGAACTCAGACCTGACATCTGTCCTGAGGGATCCACTCACAAGTGCACAGCTCCTCCAGAGCCCTGAAGCTCACATCTGACATTAGCATGCGTATGAGTGACCACTTGTGATCAGAAGTCACTTCCCCACTCTATATGCAAATAAACACGTACATCAATGGGACAGACAGATGTGATGTTTTAAATACAAAGAATGAACTTCATGTAGAACATTTGCTGAATTTACAATATGGCCCAAATAAGAAGAATAAGAATTTGTCAGAGACAGCGTTTCACAAAGTATAAAAGTTACTAAATTGAGACATTTTTTAAGGGAGTCTGGGGACTTTCTCCACAGGGACAAAGACAAAACCTATATTGGGTACTGCTTAGTGTATTTTTAAAATTTGACATGTTTAGCGTCAAGAAAATTTTTCTTCTATCATAAATTGAGTGTTAATGGTGAAATCAGTGTAAACAGTGTGTTCAAACAGCTGCTAAATGTTGGCAGGTAAGACTTTAGCACTTTAGACACAGAAGCAGACAGGCTGGTACAGCCATGCTGCCACAAACTGACACTTTTTACAAGGAAACAAACAACTTCATGTTTTCATTTGATGCTGAATTTACAAGAGGACACCAGTGATTTAGAATTTGTCATTTCACAAAGTTTGTAAAGTTTCTCCTCACGCAAAAATTTCAAAATTGAGCGATTTCTTAAGGGAGTCTGGTGATATTTTGGTTACTGGTTGGATCAGCTGAAACCACAAACCACAAACATCTGCTGGTAACATTGAAAGGATAACATGACATTTACATTACAGTGAACCACATGGAAATCAGACAGCATGTAATCCATTCTGCCAGCTGTTGCCTGTTCTTCTTCTTTTTCTTGTTTCACAGTTGAGTAGGCAGTCCTCTAATGTGGCCCAGGACACACTACTAAAAGAATGTGATTGGATCTCAAATGTGTCCTCAATGCATATTGGGGACGTTCACACCTGTATTTAGAGCTGTCCACCTGTGAAAGTATCACTCAGGATACACAGGGATGCCAGGTCTGAACAGGGCCATTATTTTCTGTGCCTGTTTTTTTCTCAGTTGTTTGTGCTACACATACTGAACTGAATGATTCTTGATCATGGTTGTTTAAAGACAGTTTTGGTATACATCTCCTAAAGTTTTAATGACATCAAGACAAGTGATGTGTCAAATCACGTGTATCACTTTGTAGATATGTGCTATGACAAGTTATAGCACACTGATCAACTGGACATAAGCTCATGAGATATAGTTTACCTACACTTTATTTATATCCTCGTCACTGTTATTGGGAGTACTCCATTCAGATTTTACAATATTCAGCACTGCATAATAATCACGTTAATAGGTAGTAATTATTTGTGCCTGTTAGACATAGTCTGGCATGTTTACGAAGTGACAAAACATTGAATTCCTGGATTTTCCTGGTAATTCCTGGTATTTCCAACATGTGTGAACTGTGAAATGCTTGTGAAGAAGTTTGAAGCAGAAGTAGAAAATGAACTGTCCTGGGTGTGAGCAAAACTGTGTGGAGGGTGTTGTCCGGTGCCAGGGTGGCTTTATCTATCAGTGAAATAAAAGGAACCTCACTGCACACCACTGTGACACACATTTACATGTGACTGGGAAGTGATTGAGTCATTAGAATGTGCCTGCTATCATACCTAATGTATATGTATATGTAATGGGTAATGTGTTAATGCGAGTGCTGTGTGTGCTGTCTTTTCCAACAGAGGGTGAGCAGAGGAGTGAAGTCGTCCCTCCTTCTCTTCACTCTGGCCCAGACAGTCATCTCTGCCGTTGTCTGCTTCCTTCTCTTCAAACAGAGACGCAGCTTCGGACAATACTCTGTAAGACTCCAATACTTACTATTAAGTAGCAAAGACATGAATTGCACATTGCACTGCACTGTACATGCTCATTGTGCTGTAAAACGAGCAGCGCTGATCAAACAGTGTGGTCAGTATTTGATTTGGTAGAAGTTTCTGTATGTATTTAGTTGGTCAACATGTTGTTTTCCTTCTTATGTTTACATGGTGTGACATGACAAATATTCCCTCTGTGTTGTGGAAGAATTTTCCAGTATTTAAACCCTATCTAAGTATGTAAACCCTGCAGTAAACCCTGATTCAGCCTGCCTTAATGAGCCTTCCTGTCCTGGGCCGTGTACATTCTGGTATGAATGTTTTCTATCACTTGTCTGTAGAAGTTTTGTTTTACCTGAATGGAGAAGTATGATCACCATGACAGGTTCTCTGTGATGGAAGCTGCAATTAGTACCAGTTTGACAATGCTCAATTCACACATGGAACATACCAAAGAATTTATGTAACTGCCTTGTGGCCATTACTTTGGTGGGCTGGGAGTATGGCCTTAAAATAATATCACAATATTTTTAGGCCATATCGCGATACAATATACTGTATATCTCAATATTATGAAATCTACTCAAAAGCACTTTATAGATGTGAGGACTGGGTGACAAAATCAAACATCACAATATTTCTTTACCAAAAAGGCCTTACTTTGATATTTATGTTGCAACAGTATTGTTGGGATGACTATTGGAGCTTTCACAAAATACCAACTAACACAATGAGGTTTCTGATCAATAATCATTAGTAATGTGGATATAATGATTGAGTGGGTAAAGACAAGTGTTAGAACGAGTAGGAACCAGTCTGGTTAGTTCAGAAATTGGCATCACAAAAAAAACAGGAAAAGACAACACTTCGGACATAACACGATATAACCACATCCAAAATCTAAGACAAGTTATAGTCTAATATCACAATAACGATATATATTGTGTATATTGCCCTGCCCTATGATAAAGTAGCAGCTGACACTGACATGTTGTAGCCATACACGTCAGCATCTTCTGAAATTATAAATAGTTGACAGTACAACATGGCTTGAAGTCATGTGACTTAACTAAAAAAGTAAAGTCAAGCTAACCAGGCTGGTGTGTATAAGCAGTAATCAGCAGCTCCTGAGGTGGACAGTTTTCTGAAACATTGGTAAAAAATACAATCAGATAAAAATATGAAATAAATTTAGATTTTTCAGGGGATATAAAATCATACAAGGCAAATGCCAGTTTAAAAATGTGTGTTTTTAGGTGGCACTGAAAAGAAAATACTCCTCTTCATCCAGGATTCTCACCCAAACTGTACTAACTCTTCTTTCCCTCCTTTCCTGCCAAAAGGCTGCTGATTGCCGTCCATGTTTGTTTTGGTACAAGGACACATGTCAGTTGGGGTTCTTGCGGGATTTGTGGGGCCATCTGCTGCCAGACCTCCAGTGGTTACTGGCCAGTGGTTCAGTGTGTTGTCTCGTGTGTTTGCTCAATCGTAATGTTTATGCTCCTGTCAAAGACTAAAAACTGTGTGCAAGTTGGTGCTGAAGCTCGTCTTCAGCTTTGTCCTAAGGTGAAAGGAACAGTTCACACAAAAATGAAAATTCAGCCCATACCCACTCACTTACTGATGCAAACTTTTGGAGCTACACAGCAGAACAGTGCTGCAGCAAGATGAGCATTTTAAAACAAGTCTCCAGCTACTTCTACTACTCTACTGTTTAGTAGAACGCTGTAATGCTGTTTTGCTGTGAAGCTCCAGAAATGCTTTGTGGACTACGAAACTTCACATGACTTTCAGGTAATGACTAAATTTGTATTTTTGGGTGAACTTTTCATTTAAAATAAGCCTTTCTTTCAGTGTACCTGAATGCATCTTAAGGTCCTTACAACCTTCTGATATGAGAAGGAGAGTCAGAGGTCCAAAACATGTTCTGAGTCTCTCTTTCTGTTTTTTACAGTCTCTCAATCCAGATGCTTCATCAGGCCCCACAACACTCATCCCTCCTGACATGGACTGATCAGTGGACCAGTTGTTGTTGAGGTGGTGGTGACTGATTCAGATTGAATGTGTCTGTCTACTTGCATCTATGACTTATCTAATGTTCTACCTGACCTGTCACCAGCTGAGGAACATCTGCTTTCAAATTGTTTGTATGAATGTCTGTATGGCCTGAATATTAGATCAATGGTAGACTTCAGCCTAATGATTCAAAACTTCAATGAACACAGAGCTGTAATAAAAGAAAAGAAGAAATGATTGAATGGAAGAAATAATAACTCTAATGCATTAGCATAATGGTTCAATATGATATGATTAAAGGAGATGAAAGAAAGATAGAAAAAAGAAATTCTAATACATGAATAGATAAAGAAATTGTTCTCTCCTGTGGTAAAACCATCACAAGACACTTTTGTGGCCATGAAATGTGAAAATGCATCCTGATGATGCTCTGGGTGGTACAGGATGCAAAGCGCAGAAGTGGTGCCATTTTTTGTGGCTACGAGCTCACAGTGCACCTGGGACACAGATGGAGACAAATCTGTTATACAGACAAAACAACTGATGACATAAGTATTCTCCTTTATAAAACATACATTACAATCTGCATGGTAAAACATCAGTATAGTCAAGGTGTAACAATTATTGTGAAGGTCTGATGTCTGGTCAGCCAGCCAGCAGATCAGAACAGAAAAGAGAAATGGAAAAGAAAGGAGAAAGCCCCTTGATTCTGTCACTGCACTGTGTAGTTTTGGAGAAGAAATTCAATTTTTTTTAATATTAACAATATTAATGAAGTAATAATACAAACTCAGAAATATTTATTTTCTCCATAAGTGAATAGACAAGCTGTTCTCAGAGGAAAATAAGGTCCCAGAACACTGTTTGAAGCTAGAAAGGTGGCAGGGTCCGCCACATACAAACAAAGTAAAATAGTATAGATTGTGTTGTCCTTTAAGGTCAGTTTGTTTATTCAGTTTATTCAGTCATGAAAACAAAGAGAGTTTGTTTATTGAGTTTGTTTAGGCAGAAAAGAAAAAATCAGCCAATGAAGATCTTTCTCTTCTCATTAAAAATGTATTCCCCAAAACTACAGAGTACTCCTTTAATGATGTTAATGTCTTGTATTAAACAAGTTAGAGCCCAGACTTCCATCAGCTCCAGAATCTGTGGACAACATGTAAAAGGTTGTTCACTCACCGCCCTCATGAACAATTAAGCAGATTGTAAAAATGAGACCTCATAGAATCAAGACTGTAAATGGAGCCTCTTCTAAATATTGACCTGAATGAGAGGAATACTTATACAGTTATTTTGTGTCTTTTCTTAATTTGTACTTTATCTGCCAGGGTTGCACTAATTCATCATCAATGGCACTGCAGTGCAGAGAGAGAGTGCATGTGAAGAGGAAGCCTCACTTCACCAGCTCTGCTGCACGTCACATCACACAGACTCTGACTTCTTTCCTGTTTATTGATTTGAAAATGTTTCTGCAGTTTGTGTAACAGATGTGTTTAAGGCACTAAGTATACTTTATTAACATGTGCGCTGTTTTTCTTTATCCAGAATGTTGACACTGTTATAAAAGATGTGTTTATCCATTTTGTACTAACTCTTTGATACAGTTTTGTTTATTTTCAACGAAATAAAAATCACATGTACATATATATGAATTAAAGCTGTGGTCCAATCAGATACATTTTGAATCGTACATTATCTGTGAGTGTATGGGTTTGTGGGAGTGAGCTGTCGAAAAAACAACTCACTGCTGTTTATCAAAGCCATGTTTCAGAGCTGTGTGGAACAAATGGCAACATCAGGTGTTAGTCATGTCAGCTGTGCATCATTGACTCTTTTGCATGCATGTTCTGATGTTTTTGTATTAATTATTACAGGTCATTAGTTATTAGAGGACAGCTGACATCAGCAACCTGTGTATTTTTTTAAAAAGCTATCAAAATACAGTCAAATGAAGCCACACGGTTCACAAACGCTTTTGTTTATTTATTACTTACTGTGTAAATTACTTTCTCTTACTTGATTGACTCCTAAAAAAATAAATAAAAAATTCCTGGGTTGTTGTAAAGGTTTGGCAGGGCTTGTTTGGCAGTAGGTCTAGGCACTGCCTGAGTTTGTATACAACATTTTTGCAGTCTTCCTGACGTATGGGACGGACGATATTTGGTTTTGGAATGTATTCTTTTATACAGAACATTGCACAGTATTCTTCCAGTTGGAGTGGTTTCTGCTGAAACATTGTGTAATGCAAGGAGTGACTGCATTCTTGTGATTGCACCATCCAAATTCCTGCAAGGACTGCAGATAAGTTGATGACACAGCAACGACACTGCCTGTGGTTTTAGATGACAGTGTTGGTCCATTGGTCCAGACTGAAACATTTCAACATTAGGTGGTTTGCAATGTTTTGTTTCGACATTCAAGGTACCCAGAGAGTACTACCTCCATACTGACACCACCCTCACAACAAACTACGTTGTTAGCCCCATTATGTTGAGGTTTGAGAGAAAAGGGTAATCCTTGGTGTTCTGCTGTTTCTACTCTCTCTCTCTCTGTCTCTCTCTCCTTGCCTTGTCCCTCTGATGACCTCCTCTTCCTGTCTGTCCACAGAGCTTTCTTTCTCTCTCTTGCTGTTGAGTGGGGTGTCTGAATGAAAATAGCTCAGTGCTTTGTTCTGTTGATTGTCATCAGTCTGCTTGCAGAAAGAAGAGTCAGTGTTGTGTGTTGAGTTTTATCCTCAGCACAGTATCACAGGAAGCAGTAAAACCAAAACAGTCCATGAGGTCTGAGTACACAGCTACAGCCTGAGGCTGTATGCCAGAGCTGCGACTGCGTTTGTGTTGAGCATGTGCCACTGCTGGGACACATGTCATCATAGACAGGAATGGTTCCACAGTCTGTGCATGTGTGTTTGTGTGTGTGTGTATGTGTGTGTTCCTTGGTCTGGTGTCTATGTCAGACAGGGCCAATGACCAGCATCTCACTATGTAGGAACAGGACATTTCATGACATCCTGTTTTTCACAGAAGACAAGCTCATCTCTAATTTAATCATTTGGGAATGATTATCTGCATTTACAGGCACATGCAGCTGGCATCATCAGATAAAAAGAGATAAAAGATAAAAACTTGGAAAGGGTGATCCATTATGCCCCTTTCACACTGGCTACCACACAGATGGACACTAAGAAGGTTATAAAGTGTTTTTGAGAGGTACTGATTTAACATTATGGTCAATTTAGAGGCTGTTCATGTTACAGTTCAGTTTGTGTTGAATTGTATTGTATAGTTGACAGAAAATGATATCCAACTCTCACTACTGAAAATGAATACAGTGCAGGCAATAGCTCGGAGTTATTGAGCAGCTGTTGTATTATGCTGCATGAGATTTAGTGAGGTGTAGCTGGGGAAGAAGCTGCTCTTCAGCCTATTCAATGGCTTTATATCTTTTCCCCGATGACAAGGTCACAAACAGACTGTGACCTGGGTGGGTTGGTTTGCTTTGTTTGATTAATCAGTGAAACATTGTGGAGTAAAATACAAACACTGATGCAACTCAGCAAATAGACTCCAGAAAAACACAAACTGGGAACTTTGTCCTATACAGGCTGAAACTTTGGAAGAGATCTTCCTGACTTGTTTACTCAGATGATGGCCGAGGCCATTACATTAACTTCAGCTGAACTTTTAGCAGGTTTCACTGTGGATTTCTTATTTTTTTATCTGGATACTTACAGCCAGCTGGGACACGTGTTGCTGCAGTGTCACAAACACTGTGTGACAATGTTAACACATTTCTACATTCACTGTTTGTAGTCTTGTATTCATCTGCAACTGACTGAAAATCAAACTTCTGATTTTCTTTCTCCTTTTTTTGGCACACATACTGATCAATCTGAGTTCAGATATAAGAGGAATTAATAAATGAGGGCCTAAACATGGAAAATGCATACAGCAGCGAATAAGCGCTTTAGTTTATTGGCCAATGTTGCCACCTACTGGATGTTTTGTCACATGTGAAAGAGTAAACCTTAACATGTTAGCAGTAATGCCTCCAACACATCTGGCGTCAGTCTTTTCACACTGCAGTGTGCAACTGGGGGCACTGCTCAATGTCAGTTGAGTCAAACACTGCTGTCAAATTTAACAACCTACCTGCCCGTACAAAAAATATGTTTATTCAAGTGTGCTATAAGTATACTTCTTTTCAACTAGAGATAAGAGAGTATGCTTTCATTTTACTTTTATGTACTTCAGAGGTATACTGAACAAAATTATACTTTGTTACTTGGTTTATACTGACAACTATACACTAAAGTCTAAATACTGTATATTATATATTATAAAGTCCTTAACTTCAAGTCTTCTTCAAGTACAGTGAAAGGCATATTTCAAGCAAAACAAAAAGCAAAAAAACCCACTTTAAACTGTACTTAACAACCAAAAAAATGGGCTAGAAGTATGTAACTAGTAAACTAAGAGTATACTTAGATGTTAACTTGTATTAAAGTTCACAGAATAGTTGCAGTGCAAAATGAAAGATGTAAACTATTTGTGTACTCAAAGTTTACTACCTTTATACACCGTAGAAGTATCATTTTATTTCAAAACTGTTGCTGATTTGGAAATCCAGATGCTTGACCTCAATGACATGAATCAAGCATGATAATTAAACAGTTTAAAAAAAAAGATTAGATGTGAAACATACTGTAGCCTGTCATACTTTTGACTCACTTTTTGACTTTTGAGCTCTCCAACACAGATTATTTAATTTTAACTAGTTATAACACAACCAGTTGTCTACTTTCAATCAGATTACTTTCTAATACAGTAGTAAAGGCGCTCTAAAGGTGATGGTCTGTACGGCAGTGTGCTCGAGTCCATGGTGTCTGGAGATCAAAACAAAGTTCTTGGACTCTATTCTGTTTTGTTCAATTCAAACTTCATTTCAGACTCACAAGAGGGTCCATTGCAGAAAGAAAAAATAAAACACACAAGATAAAAACACAAGAATTCATCATTTAATAAAATAAGTTCAAATGTATCTCACCAAAGCCTCTATGATGCTGTTTTCACTCATCCAAGTGACACCTAAAATTTTACATTAGATGTGTTAAAACAGCCTCACATGTAGGATAACTAGAAGAGACAATAAAAAAATAACATTTATGATTTTTTCTTGAATGTTTCACTTATCAGTGGGGTATTAATAATAAGGTATGGGCTTTGTTACTTTTGCTGTACATTTACACAGTTTTGACAGGACTCTAGTGGGAATAAAAAATAAAACTTAAAAACAGCCACCAGTGGGATATTGTAATAGTTAACTTAGAGACAAATTCACAATCAATATTAAAGAGAAAAGAAGTAGAAACAGTTCAGGGTGTCACTGAGTACAATGGTGTCTAATTGAAAATGTGTTGGTATTAAAGGATATGTTCACCCCAAAATCCAAATTCAGTCATTATCCACTCACTCCTGAGCTGCTGGAAGTTTTGTATTCCACAAAACATTTCTGGAGCTTCACAACAAACAGTGTTGCGGCATTTACTGGCAAAATGCAAAAAAAAAAAAAAAAAAGGGGGGGGGGGGGGGAGACAAACAATAATGGCTATAAGATAGACAGCGTTTGAAATAATACTCTTCTTTACCACAAACTATAATTTATTAATATGAGGTACATCCAGAAGTTTTTTGTTTGTTTGTTGTTGTTGGTTTTTAACAAAATGGCACGTAAATGCGACAAAATACAACCTTTAGAGTTCGGACTCTCCCATCAGCACTGGGACGCATCAGATCAGATGTGCCTGAGATTGTTGAGCAGAAACGTGCAGCCTGACTCATTATTGATTCTTGATCATCAGTGAGACACAGTGTGTAAGAACAGAGGACAGACTAGAACACTTGCCTAAAGGAAGGGAAGGTGAGGCCGTCATGGAACTTGTTGCACACTCAGCCCAGTGGGTGGCACACATCTCTTCTCTCCTACTCCCAAGTTTTTCCACATCCTGTGTGTAGCCTCCCGTTGCTGCATACATTTAGATGTAACTTTTCACAGCTCACCGTGTGATTTAGTAGGTTAACTTTCACCATGTGTTCCCCCTCAGCACAAAGAGCTCTCGGCAGCCTGTGTGTGCTCAGCGCGCTGCTGTTGTTTGTTTCCGGGGAGAAAGTGTTCGAGAGCCGCTCCGGGATGATCCAAGAGCTCCGGGCAACGCTGGCCGACCTGGCCGGGGAGGGGAGGTCTTATATAGGCAGGCTGGCCGGGGAGCAGACGGTGGTGTCGGTACAGAAGGTGAGAGAAAGAAATAAAGACTCTTACGTAAGTTGAGTGTAGCAGTGTGTGGCTCACTGAAGAGGATACACTATGCATTTGTAAATGTATTTGTCTGAAAAGGAGAACAAAATGATGATTATGTCAAAATACAGTTAGTTCATTAATTACATTAAAAATCCATAAGATAACTGTATGCGTCATAATATTCGTATAGGCCTAAGTTTTGGACACATGAAGGGAAAGTTGCCCTCTGCCATGTTGTCTGATATGAATTGGTTACTTCCGGGTTCGATTCAAGGAACCTATGAAAGAAGAAAGGCTCATTACGTCACTGAAACTTGCTTTGCAGAAAATGAGAGAACACACTTCAGACAGGACCTGATTTCCCCCCCAAAATGATTGACAGGGCAACTGGGCAGGTCCGACTGATTCCTGCTGATGGTGCTGCAATTACACTGCAAACAGGAGCCTTTCCTAAATGAAATCGAGTGACAAACAAGGTGACAATAAAATGAATCCGGTGTCTCTGAAGTGCTTCCTTTCATTTTCTGGAGGCATTTCTTTATCAGAAGTCATACAACGTAGATGTGTTGGGTTTTACTGCGCTTCATAATAACCCTTCCTTCTTTTTGAGGTTCCTTGGTTCGATTCCTTTCACTCTAAGGTCACTGTTGGTAAAGCAGGCTGATTTCACTGTCTCAACCATGTGTCCTGGTCAGACCTTAGTTATTCAGGCCTAACCATGAACCGCCCTCCAGGCTTTTTCTCAGGTTCTGCGTGTTGTGGCAGGAGGTTTGGCTGGGGGTCTGAACGTGCTCCTACAGTATGTTTCACACTTCCTGCAGGCGGCTGGAATTCAAGGTAAACCACACACACACACACACACAAACACCACAGACTGTTCTGTCCATCACCAGCGTGTTGAATTTTCTTTCCATCATTGGTATCAGTGATAATAACAATACACTAATCAAATAAATTAGATCCTGTGAGCACAGTGACATCACTAAATACACAAGTGAGTCAGACGATCAGACAGGCAGCTATTCAGTGTGGGACAGTATACATTGTGAAGTATTAACATGTAGGCTAGGGTAGTACAGTAGATCAAAAGGAAATAGATTAATTCAAAAGAAAGCATTGTACAGAACACAAAACATAAACAAGGATTCTGTTTTTTATAATTCAGTGTTATTGTAGAGCTGAAAAGATTAGTTGAGTGTAAGAAAAAGAATCAACCATTTTGATGATTGTTTGAATCAGTTTTCAAGCAAATCTCAAATGTTAAGATTTGCTATGATTCTTTGTATTGTGTATCAATAAATGAACATCTTTGGGTGTTCTTGATTTTTTTTTGCAAACAAAACTGTTGATTCATGTTGGAGTGTTGATGATGAGTTCAGCAGTCTCACAGCCTGGAGAAAGAAGCTGCTCTGTAGTCTGGTGGTACAGCAGCAGATACTTCTGTATCTTTGGGTGAACAGACTGTGTCTGGGTGGGTGTTGTCTTTTAGTATCTTTGGGCTCTGCAGACATCTCACTTCCTGTCTGGTGTACGCACTGAAACCCAGATTAATACAACAGAGTTTCATGCAGTTTTTTTTGCTATAGGGGGCGCTATAGGAAAGAAAAGCAAATATTAGTTCATACACATCACTACAACAAGGAAGTAGCAGGTGCTGCACGGTAGTTGAAAGAAAATCTCTGGCAGCTTCCAGCAATCACACTGCAGTTTCTCCAGGAAATGCACAATCACCATCTAATTAGATATTGCAACATAACATAACTAAATTGTTCTCCTTGCCCTCTCTTGCTGTCCTTGTGTTCCTGCTTTCCACAGTTGGCTTTCCCATCAACAAAGTGACTCCAGAGGGACTAATCTTTGTTGCCCAGTGGGTTCTCGTGGCTGTCATTGGCTACTGGCTGCTCTCCTTCACCTTCCGATTGGTTGCCTCCACTCTGAGGCGGACTTTATGGCTGCTGAAAGTGAGCATGGCTTTGATATGTTTCGGACTCATCCTGAGCGACCGCAGTGTGGACACAGAAACCACAGCCATCCGAATGGCTGTCCTGGTGTGTGTCTGTGTCCTGGTGGGCGTCGGCACTTCGAGGGGCTCTGTTGCAGCTGATAAAACTGCTCACCTGGAGGAGCAGGTGAAGATCCTGGAGAGACGGCTGAGAGAGATGGAGAGGTGGAGGAGGACAGAGGAGTGAAGAAGGGATTGAAAGACGTCAGGTGTTCTTCTGTGTCTCTCCTACCTGACGCCACATATGGAGATGATGGAGCACTGCTGTCCTCTTGGGATGGAACTTTAAAGGAGACATTTTTCTACAGTTTGATGTTTTCTATATTGTGTTCAAAAAATAGTTCATTAGTCCTGATTTGTTAATAACTCAATATAATGACTTAGTCATGTCTGGGAGCAGTGATTTGTTGTACTACATGTTTCCTCCTGTGCTGGAGCATGAGAGAAAAGTTTTGGGTTCAATGCTGTCCGTCCTTTTACTACATTAAAGGAACATTTTGGTAAATACTTGTATTTGCTTGCTTTTCTGGAGTTTGATGTGAAGATTGAAGTCTCTGCACGGATGCGTTTAGCCTAGCTTAGCATAGACTGGTAGCAGTGGGAAACGGTGAGCCTGGCGCTGCTCTTGTATATTACTATTATTACTTATATTACTATACTATTATTATTATTATTATTATCACTTGTATATGTCTCTATTAGTGGTTCTCAAACTGGGGGCATAGAGCCACTACTGGGAGGATGTGGATGGTGTGGGGAGTGACACTGTCAGCCTCAGACGGGCAGCTCCCACCAGCTGACATGAACCAAAACAAGCAGATACAAACCGAGGTAGATTCCCCTGTTGGATGCTCATCAGTGTGTTCTATTTAATGCACTCCAGGAGGATTTTATTGTGTTTTGTCACTGACCTTTTCACTGTATTCACTCTCTGAAGCCTGCCTCACCCATTCAATGTGACTCACATTTTCCAGATTGGTGTCCAAGAGCCCACAGAAATCAGGCGCAGGCTGTTTCTATTTAGTTGTGGGCTAGCTTGACATGGATAGTGCATTGATGTTTTCTCAAGTATAGAATTTGCAATTGTACAATGTTACCCACTTCATCATAAATGCAAAAACTCCCTAGCTGGATGTACTATACTATACTATACTAGTATATTATATCCATAGTAGTATAGTAGTATACTAGTTCCATGAGAGCAGTTGTATTCCTGTTAACATGAGAGTTAAGGTAGGAAAACATATATCCTCCAAATATCTTTAGTCAAGCTGCAGTGATGTACCTCTGTTTTTTAGTAAAAGTAGAGAGCAGACTGACTCCTAAGCAAGCAGCCATCGTCAGGACTCAGCTGGTTTAATGTAGTAAGAGATGGAGCAAAGTGTTATGGTAAACTACATGAGTTTAAAGGACTGCCAGACTGCACCGGCTAAATGTACAAGTTGTCTTGGAGTGACGTCTTTTGTTTTATCATGTCCATTAGTGCAAGAGACGGCCTGAAATTCACAATGTCAGTCTGAAGATATACTTTTGGATTCAACGTGTGAGAGAATGGCTCCTGCCTCTGCTCTTGTATATTACTATTACTAACCTTAGATAAACAAAAATATAAAAACATTAAGTTGTGGTTTTAGGTTGAGTTGCTTGTTGCAACGATTTCTTGTCAAACAAGAAATGTATCCATCTGCCCTGCAGCATAACAGAACTCCAAGAGGTAGACCAATATGGTTTTTCAGGGATAACACAAATACTGATAATTACTAGTAAGCAAGGAGGACGATAATCAGTGTTTGGAGCTGATATACATTTGCAGTGAAAATGAAAATCATAGTGTCAGATTTTAGAATAACCAGTGGTGGAAAGTACAACTTACTCAACTTACTTAAATTCATTTTTTAAGGTACTTTACTTGTGTTGAGTGTTTCCATTTTCTGCTACTTTATACCTCCACTCCTCTACATTTATTTGATGACTTTAATTAGTTACTTTACAGAAGCAGAGTATTCAGTGTTGATAGGCTATTACTTTTGATGTGTAGCCAATCAGATAGTGAGGTGGGCGGGACATTGAGTGAGACCATAGAGTGGTGACTACAAACAAAGAAGGAATGCTGCATCAGAGCCAAAGTAGTGCACTTTGATTTAATTTATTTATCGACAATCGGATGCACTAACACTGATACTGATAATTGGAAAAATGCTGAATGTCGACCAGGCAGTAACACCCCCTAAACCACAAAGGACTGTTTTCACATTTCTATTTTTGAATGAATTAAACAAAAGATGTTTCACCCAGTCGTTATATAGGGAGTTGTACAGTGTGATCAGATTCAGTTTTTACTCATTTCAAATCTGTCAACAAATTTAAATCTCTTATTTAAAACAATGTGCATTAAATGTTTCTCATTTACCAATATGGCAGTTTATATTTATAACCTGAGCTCAGAGGTCATAGTCTGCTGGGATGTGTAATCATACTGGTGTAGTGTGCACTGTGACTCACATTTTCCAGATTGGTGTCCAAGAGCCCACAGAAAACAGGCGCAGGCTGTTTCTATTTAGTTGTGGGCTAGCTTGACATGGATAGTGCATTGATGTTTTCTCAAGTATAGAATTTGCAATTGTACAATGTTACCCACTTCATCATAAATGCAAAAACTCCCTAGCTGGATATACTATACTATACTAGTATATTATATCCATAGTAGTATAGTAGTATACTAGTTCCATGAAAGCAGTTGTATTCCTGTTAACATGAGAGTTAAGGTAGGAAAACATATATCCTCCAAATATCTTTAGTCAAGCTGCAGTGATGTACCTCTGTTTTTTAGTAAAAGTAGAGAGCAGACTGACTCCTAAGAAAGCAGCCATCGTCAGGACTCAGCTGGTTTGATGTAGTAAGAGATGGAGCAAAGTGTTATGGTAAACTACATGAGTTTAAAGGACTGCCAGACTGCACCGGCTAAATGTACAAGTTGTCTTGGAGTGACGTCTTTTGTTTTATCATGTCCATTAGTGCAAGAGACGGCCTGAAATTCACAATGTCAGTCTGAAGATATACTTTTGGATTCAACGTGTGAGAGAATGGTCCCACAATGGGAGTGCTTGACATATCTCCCTTCTCTGATGACCTAATTGCGAGGGGGCTGTGTCCAGCAGTCATATTAACTTTCTGAAACTGACTGTAATAATTGATCAGTTGTGTGGTGCTGAGAAAGAAAGCAGGGTTTGAACCTCTCTCTCAAGAACCTTTTTTTCATTGTTAACACAACTATTTCTGTGACCTTTCATGCGAACAAACACGAATGCCGTCAATGCCATTTGTACAATTCAAGGATTAGACATGCTTCAACACAGCCATTTAGAAAAGGTATGAACACTTTGACCTTTCCATGTCAGATGACTGTCAGATGATATATCAGGAACGCCCTGAGGGAATTTGTTCAAATTTGGCATGAAACCGGTGTCAACCTAATCATTACACTCCATCAACACGTCAGACACTGCCATACCCACTCTGTGAATTTTCATAACCTTAGACTGCTCACAGAACAATCCACCCCTCCAGTTAACAAGCCACCTGTCACCATCAACATGGCACTTTTTAATGTTCGCTCTCTTTTAAATAGAACTTTTTTAATGAATGATGTGATCTTAGATAATAAGTTAGACTGTCTTCTTTTAACTGAGACATGGCTTGGCACTGACGCACCTGCTGTTCTCACCGAGGCTTCCCCACCAAATTTTAATTTTTTATTTTCTACTAGAGAGGGTAGAAGAGGAGGCAGGACGGGATCCATCATAGATAACTCACTGACCTCAAATGGAGTGTTTTTTAACAGTTACATGTCATTTGAGCACCATGCCTTTACTTTTAGCAGTCCTCCGATTCTCTGCATTACTGTATATAGACCACCCCATCACTCTAGTTCTTTTATCAGTGAATTTTCTGAACTTTTATCAATTATTCACACCTCTTACAGCAGGATTTTAATAACTGGTGATTTTAGTCTACATGTTGATGATACCTCGGATCCGATATCCAGAGAGTCTTTAAATCTTTTAAATTGTCTTGATTTTAAGCAGCACGTCACACAGCCAACTCACAACAGAGGACACACCCTGGACCTGGTCATAACCCATGGCCTGTCCATCGGTGTGTCCTCTGTTGTCGACCTGGCTGTGTCTGACCACAACTGTGTATTTTTTAACATCACCAGTTTTAACCAAGAGGAGGCCCCGGTGAGAACAGTGAGGAGGCGCTATCTAACTTCTGAAGTGGCTGCAAATTTTATGGAGATTTTACAGAGCACTCCTGCTGAAATTTTACCTGCACCTTGTGATTTTATCAATGACAATTTTAACAGTAGACTGAAGTCACCTCTGGACTCAGTAGCTCCACTTTTAACTAAAACAATAAAAAGAAAACTTACACCCCGTGGAGAAAAAACGATGAAATCAATGAACTGAAAAGAAAATGCAGGAGTGCTGAGAGAAGATGGAGAAAAAGTAAATTGACAGTTCATTTCAAGATTTTACGTCAACAACTCAAAACCTACAATAATGCAGTCAAAAAGGCACGAATTTCCCATTTCTCACAACTCATCACCAACCATAAAAACAACCCCCGGTTCCTCTTCTCCACTTTCGATATTTTAACAGGCTCTAATTCTAATAAAGTTTTTAAGACACCAACAGATGATCTTTGTGAGAATTTGCAGACCACTTCAGAACTAAAATCAAGGACATCAGATCCTGCCTGACAACAGTTCACACCTTAACTGTTGTCCTTGCCTGAGGAAACACTGGAGAGTTTTGCCCTGGTTGATGCAAGGACACTTGGTCGAGTTTACTCCCAAGTAAACCCAACAACCTGCCTTTTAGATCCAATTCCCACATCACTATTAAAATCGTCTTATGGATTCTTTGAGGAACAGTTTTTAAACATCATGAATTGCTCTCTTCAGACGGGTGTCTTTCCCACCGCCTTCAAAACGGCGGTGGTGAAGCCCCTTCTTAAGAAGAGCAATTTAGACCTCAACGTTTTTAATAACTACCGACCC
Organism: Pagrus major; assembly: GCF_040436345.1. NCBI lineage: Eukaryota > Metazoa > Chordata > Actinopteri > Spariformes > Sparidae > Pagrus > Pagrus major. The sequence goes on along the minus strand of NC_133215.1, from coordinate 35,429,043 downwards.
GTATCCAACTTACCGTTTTTAAGTAAAATTTTAGAAAAACTGTTTTTTCACCAGGTTAATGACTTTTTAAACAGAAATAACATTTTAGAGAAACATCAGTCTGGTTTTAGGAGAAACCACAGTACCGAGACAGCACTTTTAAAGATTTTAAACGACATCAGGTGGAATTTAGATAACAAAAAGCTCACAGTGTTGGTTCTACTGGATCTAAGCACCGCTTTTGATACAGTAGACCATCACGTTATTAAATAGACTCAGACATCTGGTCGGCCTCTGGTACTGTTCTTAACTGGTTTTGTTCTTATCTCACAGACCGATGCTTTTATGTAAGTATGGATACATGTTCCTCAGGAACCCATGAAAGTGGATGTGGGGTTCCCCAAGGGTCAATTTTAGGTCGACTTCTTTTTAATCTTTATATGCTTCCTCTTGGGGACGTCATCAGAAGTCACGGCATCAGCTTCCATAGCTACGCTGATGATACGCAACTGTACATTGCCGTGTCTCCTGATGACACAGGGCAAATTGATGCCCTTTTTAACTGTATTATAGACATCAAATCATGGATGGCAGTGAATTTCCTACAGCTCAACCAGGACAAAACTGAGGTTTTAGTTATAGGTCCTGAAGGCCAGAGAGAGAAACTTTTACCAAAACTACAAGATCTTAAACCGACACAATCAGTAAAAAATCTGGGCGTGATTTTTGATTCTGAGCTGAATTTTATTCCACATAACAAAAATATGACGAAAATAGGTTTTTATCATCTTAAGAACATAGCCAGAGTCCGCCCGTTTCTCTCCCAGGCCAGTACGGAGGTGCTAATGCATGCTTTTATTTCCTGTCGCTTAGATTACTGTAATGCCCTGCTCTCTGGTCTTCCCAAAAAGAGTACTTTAAATCTCCAATTACTACAAAACTCAGCCGCACGCGTGCTGACGAGGACCAGAGGGCGGGAGCACATTACACCGGTTTTAGAGTCGCTGCATTGGCTCCCCGTTCGCTTCAGGATCAATTTTAAGGTTCTTTTACTGGTCTTTAAATGTCTTAACGGCCTTGCGCCCTTCTACTTATCTGACCTGCTTTTACCATATCAACCCTCACGGACCCTGAGGTCCTCCGGCACCGGCCTTTTATCCATACCAAAACCCAGAACTAAAACCCATGGTGAGGCGGCATTTAGCCACTATGGCCCCCGCCTGTGAAACAGCCTGCCGGAGAGCCTCAGGACTGCAGAGACTGTTGATATTTTTAAGGGAAGGTTCAAGACACACCTTTTCAATCAGGCTTTTAACTAATATTTTTAATTCTTCTTATGTTCTTATGTGGTTCTATCTCATTTTATGTTGTTGCTTCTATCTTGTTTTTTGTTTTTGTTTTTTTCTCTTTTTATTGAGTTCTTTCAACAGATACAGTTATATTTTAGTTCAGATATACACAGAACCCTCTTTTCCTTTTTTTTTTCTTAAACTGAACTACATTAACAACAAGAACACACAAATGCAGCAGGACAGACAAACCAACAGAAGCAAAAACAAAAAAATAAAGACACAAAACAAAAAAAAAACAAAAAAAACAAGAGAAAAGTAAACAAACAAAAAACCAAACAATCTATACATATATGTATCCACACACACCACCAGATGAATACCTTTACATTCAGGGTGCTATGACATGCTGTAGCCAGCTCCATTGTCATTAAACAGATAGAACGAATTTCAGATTAGAGGGGTCCACTGTGTCCAATACCGGTTGCCAGATCCTAATAAATCCGTCCACATTGTCATGAATGGTGTAGGTCAGTTTTTCCAGAGGGAGTATTCTCAGTACCTCCTTGTACCAATCGTTCAGTGTAGGGATGTCCATAGAAATCCAGAGCTTAAGAATGGTCTTTTCTCGCTGCATACAAGAGTATTCCAATCAGTTTAGCATTAGAGTTGTTTCGTGCACTTTCCACCTTAGCCGCTAAGACACACTGAAGAGGTGACAGCTGACAATCATATCCAATCAGGGAAGCCACTTCGTCTCTCACTTCTCTCCAAAAAATGTGTATCTTTGTACATTTCCAGAACATATGTGCATATGTACCTATTTCGGAGTTGCATTTAATACATGTAGAAGAATTCAGACCAAGTCGGCCCCTCAGCCATGGTGTACAATGAAGCCTGTGTAATATTTTAAATTGTCTCTCTCTATCAGTATAACAGCACAGAATGGTATGTGTGTTTTCTATAACTGATGCCCATACATTGTCTGTTATTACACATTCTAAGTCAGTCTGCCACTGTCTTCGAATATGGTCAGTAGAATAGTTCAGATGCAGACCAAAGGTTTCATAGATGTGAGAAATAAATGTCTTTGGTAAGGTTTGGCTGAGGAGGTCTTCCAGGAAAGACGTGTTTACAACATGCAAGTTTTTTGATAGATAATGCCTTATTTGCAAATATCGAAAAAAAATGAGACTGTTGCAAAGAATATTTACTCTTCAAGCCCTCGAATGATTCCATTATTCCTCCTTCATAGAATTTTGTAAGCCGATCTAGACCATTCTCCTGCCAGAGTCTAAACACTGTATCTTGGCATGAGGGGGGGAAATCTGGGTTTCTCCATTTTGGGGCCAGGAGTGAAAAATGCTTTTGAAGCTTGAAACAAGCCTTAATCTTATTCCATGTATTCAATGTATTCAGAACAATGAAGTTATTTTGAACCTCCAGTTTTGCTTTCTTATGGTTTACAAAGGGGCAATCTTTCAGTGACAGTATACCACAGTTTCTAGACTCCATATCAACCCATGTATTTGTAGCGTCTGGATTCACCCATTCATATATGTACCGCATTTGTGCTGCCCAATAATATAGTCGGATGTTTGGGACTCCAAGGCCCCCTTGGTCTTTGCTTCTCTGTAATTTGCCTATTTTCATTCTGACCTTTTTGCCCTGCCAAATGAATCTTGTAAAGATCCTGTCCAAATCTATGAAAAAGCTATTGGGGATTGAGTTTGGTAACATCTGTAGGGGATACAATAACCTGGGTAATATATTCATCTTGAGCACGCTTATCCTACCTAACCAGGAAACAGGTAGGGTTCCCCACCTATATAAATCCTCCTTAACGCGCGTTATAATTGGTTGAAGATTAAGTTTAACTAATTTCTTGAGAGAAGGACCAATTCTTATTCCAAGATATGTTATTTCCTTGATTGACCAGTGAAAAGGAAAGCCATTGGGTGGAGCTGAGCCTGCCAATGCACCAATGGGCATGGCTTCAGTTTTAGATAAGTTCACCTTAAAACCTGATATGTGTCCAAATTGTTGTAGATAATCGACCAGACATGGGATTGTGGTATCTATGTCCACTAAGTACAAGAGGACATCGTCCGCATAAAGCGAAATTTTATGTACTGTGCCTTTAACATCAAAGCCCTTGATCAACGAAGTAGTTCTTATGAGTTCTGCTAAGGGCTCAATAGCTAAAGCGAACAGGAGAGGACTAAGTGGACATCCCTGGCGGGTACCACGCTGCAATGGAAAAGAATCTGAGCAATAAGAATTGGTGATAACAGCTGCTTTAGGGGATCGATACAACAGTTTTACCCAATCGATAAATTCTGCCCCCATTTTAAATTTCTCCATAGTATAAAAAAGAAAAGGCCATTCGACCCTATCAAAAGCTTTTAAAGAGTCCAAAGATACCACCAATCCCTGTACACCGCTATCACTGGCTAGCTGTATAATGTTCAGAAGCCTTCTGATATTATTAGACGAGCTCCTTCCTTTAATAAAGCCTGTTTGATCAGGCTTTACTAATACCGATATTAGTGGTTCAAGTCGCAAAGTCAAGACCTTAGCTAGCATTTTTGCGTCCACATTAATAAGTGATACGGGTCTATAAGAGGCTGGGTCTTCAGGGTCCCTATCTTGTTTTTTAAGACGATATTAATCTTAAATAATTTTGTTTTATTTATCATTAGTACTATTTTATTTATTATCTTATGTATTTTTATCCTTTTAACTGTTCACTCTATTTACTTATCTTTTGTCAGGATTTTTATCCTATCTTATGTTTTTAGTTTTTAGGTTTAACTCCAGTGTTTCCTCAGGGGGGTCCTCCACACTGGGAGCTGTGTCTGGGCTGCTGCTGGGGGTGCTGTCCTTGGGTCCCTTCGCCCCAGCCGGCTGTTGTCTGTCGGGGTCGGGGGGCCTGGGCGCTGGTGCCCCCTGTGGCACAGCCTGCGACTCCTCCCAGTGTGGACGAGCCCAAAGGTGGCGCTTCCTCAATCCTCAGTACCATGCCATGTCTCCCTATTGCCAGTAGTGAGAGTGTGCAGGTGTGTTTGTGTTTGTGTGTGTGTGTGTGCACACGCGCACGTGTGTGTAGTATGGAGGGTGGGAGGGAGGGGCTTTCTTTGTAATTGTTTTTTTTTTTTCTTTCATGTGTAAAGCACTTTGTGTTGCATGTCTTTGCATGAAAAGTGCTCTATAAATAAACTTTTGATTGATTGATTGATTAGGGATGGGGTAAATAAAACCACACTTTTTGGAATTGGCTGGTCACACAAATAATTATGCAAATAGTTGTGTTTGCCTGTTAAAAGTTACAGAAAAAACTGCACCTTTACAGTTTGGGATGGGCCAGGAGGACAGGAGAGTCATTTCCCAATCAACCAGTCCTTTACATACATATTAGTTCCATTGAGTTTATTAACAGTATCTTATAAAATGATCAGCTCACTTTATTCATGCGTTGATACACACTTGCATATACATGTACAGTATGAAGAGGTATAAAATGAGAGGTAGGAAACCATTATCAGTTCATCGGCAGGAAATCCAGAGGTGGATATGGAACTGGAGAGACCAATATACCATAAGAAGTTTGATTGAGTATACAACTCCATCGACACCCATAAACTACAACTACAACTACACTTTAGTACATATCATCGGTTACATTTACACAAAAACAATAAAAAACCACATGTGAACCACAGTTTATCTCATCCCTATACGTGTAAGGGACACAAAGATAAAAAAACAGGACCTTGTTTTACTGCAGATGCCAAAGTCACCTTCACATTGACAGATGAAAAGGCACTCACTGTGTTCAGAGTATATCAATAGCATAACTGAGGAGATATTGTTTGAGTTTACAGTCATTAAACTAACATGCAAGTTTCCTTTTAGGGAGCACACTGCTTATATTTCAGTAAAACGCAGACAAGATAGCAGTCTAGAACTTCTTGTCCCAGTTGGGTGTTTGGGATGCCAAAAACCCAGTTGCATTACTAATTCCAGCTGACCAGAGACAATGAAATACATACAGGTCTACAACATCTGGTCTTCATATGCTGTGGATGAGCGGTTTCATCCCCAGCTCCTCCTGTCCACATATCAAATATCCCTTTCGAACAAAGCGAACCGAGTGCTGGTTCTGGGCTGGTGCTAGTGTTGGTTTAAAGTTTGTTCAACCTGTGAACCATTTAAGAATCAGTTTCCTTTTACATAGGCATGAGAGCTGCCGTAGAGACGGATCATTCAGTCATTGTTTACATCTCCAATTTTCCAGCATTGATAGGAACAACTATGAAACTGTGGGACTCAGAACAAATATGACAACGTCGAGTCTTGACAGGTGTGGCTTCTGGCTTTGCATGCCTGTATTAGCATCCAAACATGACTGGTCCTGAGACCTTTGATTAGTGAAAATAGTTCAAATCTTTTGTTTATTCTCTCATGGTTAAGTCAGAATGTGCTGCACTAGCTCTGGTTGTTGAAAATGGCTGTCAAAAGCGGTTTTAGTTGGTCCTTGGCCACAAAAACTCCCCCAGTCCCTTTCTTGTCTGGGAGCCAGTTCTTTAGCAGTTGAAACGCAAAGAAATGGTTCCAGAGAAGGCACTGGCTCCGAACCAGCACCTGAACCTCCTTGATTGAAAGGGGTAAAAGTGTTGACGCTGAACCACAAATAGGCAGGCAAGCAACTTACATGGTAGCTGACTGCCATCGGTGAGTGTGTGTCTGAGTGTCTGTGTGTGAGTGGGTGAACAAGAAGAAAATTGTAAAGCGCTTTGGAAAGACTGCCATATAAATGCAGCAATTTACTATTTGGATGGCAGTATTGAGGTTCACTGTATTTACTCACTTCAACAGACAAAATTAAAGAATAAGACATATAAGACAATAAAACCGGACTTTGGCAGAGAAAAGGCATTTGTGATATTTACAGTTCAATGAATGCCTGTCAGTGGTTTTAAGGTGAACGTTGTGGATGAGTAGGAAGTTACCACCTCCATCAGAGACATCAGGAACACTCAAAAGTCTAGTTGAGTATTTCGATTCAGAAGCCAGAACAATTAATAACAAAGGACAAAAAAGCATCATAGCTCAAGGAGGTGTTTGTGTGGTGGCACTTGGTCGGCATAATTTTAGCATTTGTTTCTATTCCCATGAGTTTATGACAGAAGTTAATGTTTCCAACATTACCCTGATAGTAGGCTGGCCATCAGTGACCAACATGAAGTTGCTACACTGTCTGGTTTGCTTTGAGTTAATGCTGCTACTTTCTGCTCAGCTGTGAATTGGTGATATATAGTAACTCCCAAAGGCTCTGAATGGATAATGTGTGTGAGTGAGTGATATGTTTCTTTGCTGCAATAGTAAGGATGCATGAGGCCACTGTGAAAGCCAGTCAAAGTGGTTCTTCTGTTGGCATTCTTACGGTTTAGGCGTTAACATTTACACACGGTAGCTAGTGTTCACACCAAATCCAGGACATCTGATCTATCAGAGGATTCAGGGGGTTGTGGTGAGTTCAATTTGACTTAGGCACACAAATTCATACTATCGACCAACACAAACTGTCTTGACAATGCTGACCTTTGAAAAGGCATAATATCCAAAAATGTGAGGTTGCTACTGTTTTAGCTATTCTGTTTCACACAGCTCTTCTCAGGACAGAATCTGTCATGATATGAGTTGTTGGTGGATGGAAGAAAGCTTGATAACTTTGCACAGTATGTCAGAGGAGTATTGCAGTATGTACACTGTATGTGGCCACTGGGGTTTTTTTAATCTTTTTTTCACTGGGGACTATAAGAAGCTCATCACTAGACCTGAGGCAGCTCAAGGTCAGTGCGTCTGACTCCGCTTCAAGAATTTGTGGAGACAACAGGAAAAAAAATCAGGACACAGAGATACATAATGACTGAAGCTGTAGCGGAGTTTGATATCACTCTGATACATCTTACACAAATAGTCAGTGACTGCTGCTAGCTACAACATCCGCTCAGGTCCAGCTGTTAATAGCTAGAACACGAAGACTGCAAAAACACTTTAACCATCAAATTTGTTGCATTAAAACGAGACAGTTGTGTTGAAGACAGAAGTGTGAACACACCACAAGGCTGTGAAACATTTTTCAACCTTTCTTAGCTGTTACTATGTAATGATTTTCAGTCAGTTGTTTTTATATTCCTTTTGTCACTCCTAGACTCTGAAGTCTTTTTCTTGATTCCTTGTTTTTTCTGGAACATTACATCAGAAATGAGCGCTTATGAATCAGAAATTCAATAAAGGAATCAAAGAAAATGACTCAAACAGGGCAGTTAAAATGTAGTGTTTAGAAAACATCTCTTAAGCTTTTGTTAAACTGGACTGGCCCCTTCTTTAACTCATCGGGTGTTGATAGACTCCACATGCTAACACTTCAACATAACACTCTTTTTTGTCTCCTCACCTCTGGAAATTTGATCCCCAAATTCATTTTATACCAGACATAATTCTTCATCTTCTTAGCCGAATAACACATTATTTTCATTCACATAGGTGAATAATTATTGATCAAGGCAAGGAGGCAAAAAATATAATCTACTGTCCTAATATTGTTCATTGTTTCCACCTGTGACATTTTGCATCCCTGCTTAGATTGCTTAAAGAGAGAAATGCAAAATGGTCACAGAGGTGCACTGTAACATCAAACTGAAGAAGTACGGGGAGGAAGACGTTCCATAAGTCAGCTACCCTACAGGAAGTTGGTGGAGGATGTCTGTCCGTTGATCTGGAACATACAGGCACCATCAGGGGAGCTGGAGGAGGGGGGCACGGGAGCGGATGCAGCTCCTGAATCCTAGGGAGTAAAGAACACATGTTGAGTTTGTCTCCTTTATATGAGTACGTTTGTCAATGATTTTTCTTTTTTTTTTTTAGATCATTTGCCTTTCTTAGATAAGTCACAGTAAGGTAGAGTGTTTAAACCACTAGTCCATTAAAAAATCAAAGACTAAGTGAACATTTTCATGCCCTGAAACCAAGTGTCTGGAAGCTTTCTCCAGAAAGAATTTCAGACGCATGTGTCATTCTAAATCAATGTGGAAAACAAGCTTTTGGAAAATGATGAAACATCAACTTTTACAAACATAGTTAAGTTCCTACAACAGTTAAATAACTACTCAAAGCTAAGGTTGGTAAGTTATTCTAGAAGCATTTCTTGTTATATTTTTAAATCTCTTAACATCCTGACAATGAATAAATCAAATCCAGTATCTGAGGGAATCACAGGCCTAATAAGCTAGTCCAAACATTTCATTTGGCCCGTATGAAATGATTGGACAGGCTACCTGTCTGTCTGCCTGCGTACCTGCCTGTCTTCATACGCTCTACCCGTGCACTCATTGTGCATGACCACAGTCTTCCACAGGGCTAGGTGGATGTACTGTTAACGTTATTAGCAAGCTATTTGCACAAGAATGGCACAGAAAGTGCAGCCGAAATATCCCAATACAAACATACTGGCTTGACAGTGGTGAGTACAAACACTAGCCATGGTTGTTGTTTATGTTCACACTGATAATGAGGAAGTGCAGTGCTGAATTTGGTGCAATTTGGACAAACAACACTCAATATTAGGAAAGCTTAAATAAACAGGGAACTCCACTCTGTGCAGCAGCGAGGGAGGGGCTTGGGGCCCAACTCAGGTTACTGAGAAACACATAAACACACACACACACACACACACACACACACACACACACACACACACACAGAGTAGCAGATTTGATTTCTTTAATGTGCTGAACAAAGTAGAGGGTAGGATCAAACGTAACACATTGTCCAGAATCATGTTCCTTGGTCTGGTGTCTATGTCAGACAGGGCCAATGACCAGCATCTCACTATGTAGGAGCAATACATTTCATGACATCCTGTTTTTCACAGAAGACAAGCTCATCTCTAATTTAATCATTTAGGAAAGATTATCTGTGTTTACAGACACATGCAGCTGGCAATATTCAATTTAGCAGTTGGAATTAATTAAATATAATGTAAGAGGTGAAACGACAAGAGAGAAAAAGGTCTGAGATAAACTTGGAAAGGAGGACCAGGTGATCCATTATGTCCCTTTCACACTGGCTACCACACAGATGGACGGTGACTGGAAAAATATAGGGCTCAGTAACTTAATGTCAATATGATATTCCTTGAATAACCTTAATGTTACCAATAATGTTTTTATTTGGGAGGGAGCGTAGCAAATAGCAAACTATTGCATTTGAACAGGAGCTGCCTCTTTTGACCCATCCATAGTATATGTGTGTGTGTGTGTGTGTGTGTGTGTGTGTGTGTGTGTGTGTGTGTGTGTGTGTGTGTGTGTGTGTGTGTGCGTGCGTATATGTGTATGTGTTTCTGACATAGGCTACATTTGGGGACAAATTTCAGACTAAAGACCAGGTGGACCAGCCTTTTACCAATTAGGAACAAAAACTGTCCCCAACTGGTAAAAAGCTGATTTGTGGCTCCGTGGTTAAGGTTAGGGTCCCCAAAAGTGACAGGTTGACACAGTCAATCTGTGTGCATGTGTGTGTGTGTGTGTGTGTGCATGTCTACCTGTGGTGTAGCAGTGAGCAGGGGGTCAGCAGGTGAGGAAGCCATATTCTCCATCTTCATCTCCTCTTTTACTGGTTCACTAGCTGCTGCTGGTGGAGGGGCGCTATACATGACTGGAGGTTGAGCATAGCCCTGCACACACACACACACACACACACACACACACACACACACACACACACACACACACACACACACACACACACACACACACACACACACACACAATGTTATTTGATTGACAAGATTAAAGTGATAGTTGGTTGATAGTGTGTGTCAGAGAGCTGATGGTCATCTACTGCAGGTAATACACTGACTAGGGACAAGTACCTCTTACAACCCCACATCGAAAGACCCCAACTATCACTTTAAGATAGTGAATACTGCCACAGAACTGCTGGTTGTATAGCCTGATCATTAGACTGATTGTGTAAAACAGTAATATGCAGCATAGCTCTCTGTCAGGGATTGCAGACAGTTTCCACAGCTTCAAGTCTTCCTCTGATCTGAGCATCTGAAAGGTCAAAGGTCAAATACCTAAATGACCGGCATTCCTCTCAAGAACTCCTGTCAGATTGAGAGACAAATCGTACCATTGGAGCTACAGGTCCAGGGGGGTACTGGCCTGGTGGTGGACCGTTCCATTGTGGAGGCTGGCCAGGGGGGATCATAGCTGGACCAGCAGGAGGGTAGACAGGGTTCTGGGGTGGGTAGGAAGGGTTAAAACCCTGCAGAGGGAGACAATCACAAGTTAGATCAGTAAATAATGGGGGAGGGGGCAGGAAAACAGGAAGTCTGGAGAGACAAGGAGATTACAAAGTACAAGTCCAAAAAAAACGTCTTGAATGAAAACAGACTCCATCAAGCAGTTTTGGTTCCAGAGCATATTAGCCTGGGTCAATGTGATACTTACCGGGGAGGGTGGGGGGCCATTCCACTGTCCTGGGCCAGTGGGTGGTGGAGGATGGGCCGTAGGACCCTATATAGAAACACCCAACCACACACACACACACACACACACACACACACACACACAGACAAGTACAAAAGAAAAACACTTGTCTTAGGTTAGCATTGCACACAGCTCACCAATATTTCTCCTTTTATTGGTCAAATCTGGTAAATACAGTGATGTGTTACATAATGAATAATGTGTAAATAGTGTGTAGTTACTGTTCAATAAAAGTGTGTTGTGTATTGTCTCATGTACCATGTTAGGGTCGGGACCATGGTAGTACATCTGTAAACACAAAGTTACAACAGTTACATTCTTTCAGTTAGTCAGTGTACATTAATTCATTATCACATTCACTATGAGGCATTCATATTAACATGAATACTGTCAATTACATAAATGAATAAATAAAAGTAGACATGTTTGTTAAGGTAAGAACAACCATGAAATCATAAAAAGTGGTCAGTAGAGTAAAAGTCTCACCGCTCCTGGTTGTCCAGGTGTGTTGTAGGGAGGACAAGGTCCAGCAGGACCAGCAGGAGGAGGATGGACTGCAACTGGAGTGGTCTGGAGAGAGAGATGATGATGATGATGATGATGATGATGATGATGATGATGATGATGATGATGATGATGATGACAAAGCATTTAACTGTTTTGGGGCTCCAAGTTATTGATTGATTATTGATTATTTATACAAACTCTTGGCCAACTGTAAACAGTAAAAGGTTTAAATTGCGGTGGCTGAGAGGAAAGGAGAGAGGCCCTGAGGACACTGCCGACCACCGAGTGCCGCCCTTCCCCCCATGATTAGCAGGATGCAACATAACAGACCCTCACCTCCAGCAACAGTGACTGGCTTCTTTGCTTCTTATTGAGGAGGCTAAATACAGGTATTTTAAGCCGGAGTCAGAAATGGAGATCCTGAACCTTTCCCTTCAATAAAGACTATATCCGTGAAATTCCACAAAATGCCTTAGTGTGCCTGTGGAGAGGCTCTTCAGTCTGGGCAGTCTTGTCTTTAGTGATTAATCATGTCAAATCAACTGGACTAGTCTAGAGTAAAGCGATACTTTTTACCTACACCAAGGAGATCAGATTTTCACCTGTGAAACACATTTAAATGTCTTAAAACAATGCACTATTTTTTTTCTCCACTTTGTTTATCAGTTTTCACAACTGAAAAAGAAATGTTATACAAAAGTAAAGAAAAAAAATGCAATTAAATGTTTCAACTAACTAAGACAGTTTATACCGAAGCCCTAAACTGTCATGAGTCAAACATGTTATTATTATATAAAGTATCCTACAAAACCCACAGGTGGATGCTGGGTGGAGGAGCAGCTTTTCACAAGCTAAATGGACTTTTTCATTTTCAGTAAAAATGTATTTTCAGTAAAAATTTAACATGATTTTTGTCAGAATACGGAACAGTGCCAGTGCAAATTCCTTTGTATTAATTATGTAATAAGTTCATAAAAACCTGTAAAGAACAAACAAAAAAAACCCAACGTGTCTCCAGAGAGATTCGCTCTTGTCTGAGCCTATTGTTGGTACCTGGAGTGTCGCTGCAGTGGTGGCTTTCTTTTTGCAAATCTTCTTCCGACAACAGCAGCAAATCCCAGCCGGGATGCCCAACAGTAAAAGCAGAGCCATGAGAGGGTTTCCCCCAGTGTGATCATGATGGTCTGCAGTGGAAAAAAGACAAGGAGAGACAGGTGATTGGAATCATATCTCTAATGTTGATCTGAAAGCAATGAGAGGCAAATAAGGAGAAAAAGAACAGAACCGCCATTAAAACAGAGACTCTGTCAAGTGTGATTAGGATTGTGACATCACACGTTAGAGGATAATCCTGTGCCCCATGAGCCAACTTAAGCACAGGAAATATCAGTGATTTTACATGTTTTAGCCCACTGACTCTAAACTGCATCCAGAAATTTCTACCCAACCTGAAAGCTCCTCAGGAATCAAGGATTAAATAAACACACCGACTGACTGGGTTCAGCTGTGAGGTTTATCTACTAAACACTGTGTTAAAACACACTAGAATAGCAAACACAGTGCACCTCTGGGTGAAAGAAAGAACATGGCAGGATTTTTTACTTTAGACATCCTCTAATGTCCTGTATCTGTACTGATTAAGTCTGAGGAACTCTAATGGAATAGCAGTGTGTTTGTTTCCTCTGGCAGGTTGTCTCTGTAGCAGCTGGATTGAGTCTCTGTGTGCAGTGTGGCAGGACCACTCTTCTGGAACCAGCACCAGCATGTCAAACTGGTGTGACTAGGCAGGTTCCTAAGAACTGTGAGCAAGTGGTGGTCTGGGTGTTTTTTCAACAAAAGCACTGTAACAACACTCAGGATCATCTGAGTGTTGTTACAGTGCTTTTGTTGAATCTGAGAACCTGAACCTGAATCATCCAGGTTGTAAGATAAACTTAAGATATTCTGCAACTCCGTGACCACCAACTCATTTTTCTACTTCAGTGAATTAAATATAACAACTGACCACTGACATTGTGAAGCAAAGTGCCACTGGTCGGGTCATATTAATAATAAACTGAGATCGAAGAAAACGTGTCAAGTCTGTCATAGAAAATAAATCATCCTTTTTTGGAGATCACATCATTCAGGAGCAGGACCACACATACGTCATGACGCAACAGGTGCAAGGTTTGTTGTTAAAAATAGGTCCAGCTAAAAATATCCCCTATTAATGCAAAGCACATGTTAACTGTCAATCAATGGGCCTGTTCACTTTGGAAGACACTATCGCTGGTACTGCTGCTGTATGAGGACTGAAGAGACTGGAGCTTTCTTGTTATATTAATAAACTATGATACATTCTTGTACTGTTTTTTTTGTTTTGTTGCAATTAAACCATTATCAATTGCATGCAGTCTCCAGCCGTGCACTGCTGTAAGACCTCACATCCAGCTACTATCTACAGCATGACTCTGAAGCACACATCATTAACTAGAGATAAGCCTAAGAGACAGACATGGGAACAATACATCCAGGTTGTTAACGGGAAGAATGTTCCATTTTCTACAGCTCAGAGTCGGACAAGACAGCTGGAGGTAACAGTGAAAGCACATTAATAGCTGAGAACAACAGTCGGGTTTTGCATTTGAATGCTTGTGCTGTGCTTATGAACCTGTTCCTACTCATTGTCAAATTCACTGGTTCACTGACTGCAGACACATGCAGATAATGTGGACCCCGGAAAGACCACGTCTGGAAATTGATATTTTTGTCCACCGGCTACTGTGGCTGGTGGATTCCAGTCTAACAGACACTCACTATTTTTTCAAGCAACTTTTTTGTTTTAACCAAACAGCAACCTCTGGGACTGAAAAGTGACACCAATGCCAAACTACAGTTCCTTAATGGCCACTTGAGGCTCCAAAGTGAGTCAATCCCAATAAGTGTTCAAATATCCAACTTGTTCAACATCCAACATGTTTACAGCCTGGTACAAAACACGATTTTGGTCTCTACACCTTATAATTTTTATAAAACTCACTGGTTGAACTCATATTAAGGCTTAAAGTTATGCATAATTAGGGAAATGGCTGCTTTGAGTGACAGGTAGCCACGAGCTGTCTGCGGGGCTTCACCTCAGCTAATTCCAGTCACTGATCTTGACCTATTTATGGCGTTATTCTTTTAATAATTTTTAATGGAAATATCAGACAAACAATATCGCTGTGCTATTAATTGGATGAACAGACTGGAGCGGAGGGACAGATGCCGGTGTTTTGGATTAATGAGTGACCCTGTTAGCGTTAATCAGCTGACTGCCGCTGGAGTTGGCGAGCTCTGGAGGAGACCGCCGTGGGCAGAGCCACGAACATCTGGAGGAATTAACACCAGGAGTCGAGGAGAGCACAGAGTTTGGTTATTAAACTTTTGGGTTTAAAAAGAGGATTAATCTTCATTCTCGCTTCTCAACCTGTCTGCAGCAATGAGCCACAGAGGTGCCAAAATCTGCTGTAATGTACCGTTTAATGTAATGTAATTGTCTCTTATTTGACTGCCGAATGGAGAGAAATGTACTTTACTTCATGAACGTACAGAGAAGAGATGGAAAAAAGAAAAGACACCGCAGGATAACAGAAAGAAACAGAGTAACTGGTGGGTGAGTGTTTTTTTTGGGTCAGAAACAAAACTGAACTCAAACACACACACACACACAAACACACACACACCCTCGATACCCGTTTTTGCTTGCTAGCTTATGGTTAATGTACAGTAAGGTATTCTAGCAGTTTGGGATGAATAAACCTGTAATCAAACCCGCACGACTAATGTCGCTTCTCTTTATGTGTGAACGCTGATGGCTTGTTATTGTAGCCGTAGCTAGCTTGGTAACTTCCATCTTATTTAACTAACTAGGCTCGCCTCTGCTCCACCCACGCTATGCATCTTTGCCCATTTTTGACCCACTTTGAGCTTCATTCTGACTCTTCAGAAACCTGTGGGTGAAGTCATGGTGGCTTTGTCCACTATTTTGACAGTCAGTGGTTTCAACTAGTCTCAAACAACTCCTGAAACAGCTGAAATAAAACACAATGAAACTGTAAAATAAAGCAGATATATAAAATGGACAGACAGGGATAGAGACTTTGACAAGCATAAGTCTCTCTGGTCTCCTGCACAGAGTTGAGTATCATAGCTTGCTTGAGGAGGAGGCAGGGCGCCTTGCTTAGTTAGCGTGTAGGCCGCCTTACTCTGCTCCTCAGTGTCCATGTACAATTAGTCGACTCGTCATTTAAGCTACTTTTATATACCTATATAAATGGCTGGTAGATTTAGCAAGTTCACCCGCCACTACACACAATCACCTGTATTTAACAGGGGCAGGTGCTGTTTTCCAACCGTGCTCATGACCACTTTGAGGATCCATATAAAGATTAAGGGCGCAGTGCACTCAATCATAAATAATAATACAATAATAATTATTAAAGTAAATAAAGATATGGGGACTCACCTGTCAGGTCCATCCTGGTAATAGACACCACCCGGTCCTTGCGGTCTTTCAGGGTGTAACGTCCCTCATCAGTCAAATTCACATGCCTAATCTCGATATTCATGGAGTGTGTCTGAACCCGGTCCCAGTAATCCGGGAGGTCCTGGGACACCCGAGCACCGTCACGTACCTGAGGGAGACAAACTCTTGTCAGAGCTTCACTCCTGCACAAACTGCATTCATACAAGCTTTTAAAATATTACCAAAAAATCTGCATCCACCTGAAAAAAATTCAAGAAGTAAAGAGTGTTTGATAATTCCTTAGGGTCAGCGAACAAACTTCAACAACGTCTTTGACACACAATCACAACAGGTGACTGAGCAGAATTATTTACTGAACAAATGCATTTCCATTTCTGTATGGTACTTTATTCCCTGAGTGATGAAAAAGTAAAATCCACTTTCTGTAGACAAGAAATATTTAGCTGTTCTACTTAGATATATGTAACTACCCAGATAATAACATTTGTGATATTCCAGTACACAGAATTACTGAGAGACGAGAACACTCATATTGAAACAAAACAGAAATCCCTTACAGCTGCAACAGCTTCAAAAATCCATAACATCACTACCCCAAATACAGAATCTCTCCATCCCTCGACTAATTCCCATCTGTCTGTCTGTCCGTCCGTCCGTCCATCTGTCCGTCGACATCAGGCCCCCGACTGCATGTCAAAGCATCCTTGAGCAAGATACTGAAATTGTTCCTGATGAGCAGGTCGGCCACCTTGCCATCAGTATGAATGTGTGAGTGAATGCGTGAACGTGACAAGATTTGTAAAGTGCTTTGAGCGGTCAGTAGACTGGAAAAGCTCCACAGAAATGCAAGTCCATTTACCATCCATCCATCCATCTCACCAGTGTAACATTAGCAGAGTCCCCAGAGAAGGAGAGGGCAGCGTCAGCCAGGTCAATGCCCTCCAGCGGGATGTAGAGACTCTCTCCTGCGACACACTTCAAGTAGTTGTGTCTGGCTGGAAAAGAGAGGAGAACAAAAGAGAAAGCAAGTCATATTTTCTATCCTGAGCATGTGATGGGTCACTTTGAGAAAACAAAAATCTATTCTGTGCTCAGTGATAGTGCATTATAATACTGTTCTATTATAATACATAATCACACAATAGTCAATTCACTCATTAACTAGTTTTACTCATTTGCTCTCAGACATATGCCTGATACTCAACAGTAATGCCTTGTTCACAAACAGTTTGTCCAAAAGAACAAATCTTTTGGAACCGGATCACTTCGGTCGGTTCAGTTGAGCTCTCAGTCAGTTGCAAGTGAATGGGATAGACTGAATGAGTGATTCAGGTCATTCCTTGGCATTAGGAATGGGGCGTACTCAGGACAGCAAATGCACAGCTGACTTGGATTTCAATCTATCTTTATCACATAATCTAGATTGATAATATGTGCCTATATTCAACGTTACTGCGCACACACATAATGTCACTGTTCTGAAAAGAGGACAGCTATAAGGATACACTCGCTGAACAGGTTACGTTTTATAAAGCCTGATTTCTTTGTGTAGTTTACAATGCGTGGTGAAACTGGCAGTACATAAAAACAGCTGGCGAAGCCTGAGACTGTCTCAGACCCTCTCACTGTGACATAATGGTGCATGTTCAGTACATTCACTGAACGACTACACAATGAACATGAGGCCTGAGTGAGATAGTCGATGAGTAGCTCTGGCCTGCACCTCTTCCTCTCCCTCATGTTTTAAAGTGTCTAAGTAAGAAGTAAAACCAAATATTTGATTTAATAATAAGGTATCAAGAAGATATAGGTGCTGCACATACTTGAGTAGGACTTAAGCTTTCAGTTTCAAAGATTGTATCTTTATCCGACTAAATTGTCAGCTCACTAGCTTATCCTTCATGAACAATCATTCACTAGTTAGAGAGCTAAACTGAACGTTCAGCCAGGTTTAGTTCAGTGAGTGGGACCACGTGGTCGAGCTCCAGTCACAGTTCAGTGAACGTGTCTTCAACAAATCTGTTTATTAAACTGTTAGTAGGATTTTCAGTTGCTAGCTCAGCAGGGAAGCTCTGGACGATTGATAAATAGGCACACACAAGTCAGTTATACTGTTCAGTTGCATACCTCCTTTAAGGAGCCTTTATGAAATTCCCAAGCATTAGTTAACTTAGCTTGTTGGCTACCTTTATAATTGGCAACTAAACAGCTAGGGCGTTAATCACTAGTATAATTCCATAAAAAAAATATCTTAACCTGTTCTTATTCTAGGAATTGTATGTACAATTATCCTAATTATTGTTCCAAGCATAGTAGCCATGGTAGATCCTTCCTGAAGTTTTCCTTCAAGACTTGTCATCTTGCTCACTATAACAGTACTTCTGAGGAAAACTGTCCATGTAGCCTGCAGTAAAATATCAGCAAGCGTATTTTTAGTGCAAAACAGGGATTTAATGAGACTGCAGGTGTTGAGAGCTGGGTGTATTGTATTGTTCTATTTTTAATGCAGTGGGCTTTTTCAGCAGCCTGATAATCATATCAGCAACAGTTAAGTGCATGCACACAGCAGAAATTAGTTTTGCAAAAAAAAAAAATTGAACAAAAGTAGCAAAAGATATTAGCAACCATGGCTAATACAACCCTCTGCTAACTCACGTGTGACGGCCACATTGACAGTGGAGATCACTTTATCCCACCAGGATTTCTGAATGTAGGTCCCCTGGTCCTCATAGGTCACCTTACAAAAACATACAGACCAAGTAAATACACATAAATCTCTGACCAGGTGCAACACTTTCACTTGAAACTGAACTCCACTCATTAATCCAGCAATTAATTATTTCCAGTAAGACAGACTCTAAACCAATGACTTTGGTTACCTTGTCGATGTACCAGCGTCGGTCGTTTCCTGTGCCTGACACCCTGCCTCTGGTTGTCCTGTAGAAGATGGAACAACAGCCCCATGGAAATACATTTACCCAACAACTCACAGCTTCCCTCCATGACCATCCCATCCACAACCAGAACATGGGCTGTCCCCGAGTCTTTCTCACCTTTGTCTGCTCTTCTCCCAGTACTGGAAGATCTTGCCAGGTTCATCAGCAGGAATAAACTCCAGCTTCTCTGCATTTTTGGCCAGGTAGATCTTCAGCTGGCGACCATGGGCCAAACGCTCATAGAGATCATGGTCAACATAGGACTCTGGGATAAGGGCAGGAGGAGAAAGAAAATGAGGCAGAATGTGTATTTAGCCCTGTAGCACCTACCTCTTTCCCCTGTCAGACTGTTGAAGTTTCTATGTCACAATGTTGCCATGTGCTATGTACTTTTGCTTTGAGTACCTGTACCCTGTCCACCAGCACCTGTCTGTGAAAATACCTTTGACAAAAGATAATTAAACTCTAACACTAAGCCAGCATTGCTGAAGTTTTGGGTCCAATCATGCGTTTCCTGAATTGTGAAGCTATCAAATAGTTAGACAAATGAGACAATCCTTTTGAAATGGTCTTTTCCGAAATTCTGATTCTACTACCAGTGGTCAAATACACATAGGGTATACCCAAATCTCCTAAACTGCATCCCACTGTCTCACTCATCTGAAATATGTTTTAAATAAAATGAGACCTCCTTTCCTTTGAGGCATTGCGTACAAAAGAGCTGTTTCGGATGATGCACACATGTCCCTGTTACCTGTTTTACAAACACCTGCACATGAATAACAAGCTACAGTCTGTATTTATACGGTGCACTGGGTCCTCCTCAGATGCACACAAACCTGATGCTCAGGGATTATTAGCCTCACATCTGATGTAACTGAAGGGAAATGATGATGAATGATCTAAAAAGTTTTGTGAGGGAAATTACAGATCAAGAAAAGAGAAATCTCTCCTATAAATAAATATCTGTTGTTCAGACCTACAGTTGACAGATCAACTAGATGGTGAGTCGGAAAACAAAATGTAAAACTTGACACACTCTGTTAACTGTCTTCACTTCAGTATGGAACCACTGATTTTGTGATGTACCAGATCAGTCCGTATCAAAGACTTTCTTGAAGGCTGCTGTCATGTATCCTCACTCCTCGCTCCTTGGAGCAGAAATAGGAGCTTTGAGACGTCCTGCCAGATAGCTGACCAGAACCACTTCCAATTCAGGTGAGGAGCATGGAAAATGTCAAATAGGAGAGTTGGGATGCACCCATTGAGGCTTTAGCAGACCTTTTTCATAGCAGACATTTTGACTTGTCATAACAAGAGAAGCACAGATCTAATGAGCTATCACAACCATTGTTGTACCATTCAATTCAGTCTCTACAGTGTTTCCCATACATTGGCTCTACTTGGGCGGCCCACCCAGATAGATAAACTCAGAATTCCAACTTAATTTTAATGATGCACACAGAGCAGCAAACCTTCAGTGGTCTTTTTAGAACTTTTTCGCCTATGAGAAACCCTTTTCACATTGTTTTTGCATTATCAATTGATAAACTGTAATTGTAACAAATATAAATTAAAGCTGCTTGAAAGTATGGTATGGTATGGTTAGGAGGTTAAAACATTTATTTGAAGTTAAAGAAAGACCAAGACTACAAACAAGTAACACAATAGAGGTTTAAAAGAAAATAAGAAGATGTTCAGCTGCTTTAAACTTGTTGCTTCAGCAACCAGCTAGTTAAAGGTGGAATGCAGTGAACTTTTTAACTGCTTAACTGCAGGACTATAACTGGACAGAGCTGTGGCCTCCTGCATGAAAGCTAAACTCGCTTCTTGTCCAACCACCAATCTGACATTAAACACCCCCATACTACCTCACTCCAATGGGGCAAAATACATTGTGCATTGGCACTGAACATTGGCATTGGACATTAATCATGCACTGCTGAATCATTCAAAATGGATGCTATGCCTTAAATACTGGCTGGGATTCTAAATATTAAAAAAAAACAAAAAACGTTTCTTTAAAGATCCGTGAGAGTTAAGTATGGGGGGGACTAAATGGTGCATGAAAAGCTAATTTTGTCTGATAAAACAGTTATTGGTGGTAGTAATGTATTGTAAAGTAAATAATAAACATTAACATGCTCATTGAGTCATTTGGCAGACGCTTTTGTCCCAAGTGATTTACATGTAAGGTAATTCCTCAACTCTTACTTCCACGTTCTACCTGACAAAGTGCCACAAGGCTTGCAGGTGCATGAAGTAACATATGTGCCCATCAAATGAGCTAGAGAAGGATGGAGAGACATGGAGAAAGAGCAGATAAGGTGAGCTAATCGTGTCAGAGTAGGAGGTCTTCAAGTAATACATTTAGCAGTTTTGTAACATTTCAGGATGCAGTTTCTCACACAGTGCTGTTGCTTTATGTCTTCTGTTCCAGCAGACATCTCAAGTCAGAGCCTCACACTTCCTCAGTTTAACAGTGTTCAAAGAATGGACTAAGTTATTTAAATCACAGTACAGTAGATGGCTTGGTGTAAGGAAATCAATGAACATGGCTTTATTCTGATTTTGTAACTTTGCAAAAACAACAATCCAGCAGCCACTTGGTTACAGGTATATAACTGGACAGAACTCCCAATAATGCCACATATTTGCACTACATACATCATATTTCAACTATGGATGCAAAATTACAGCAGTTTCTTTAATTGACAGTCAGCTGCCTTAACAATCAGCTATCATCAGTTATTAATAATATATGAAATATGTTGGACATTTTCCAACATATTACAGGAAACTGTTTAACCCCTGTCATGTCTAATGCAAAGTCAGAGGTGTACATTAAGACTTAAAAGAACATAAAAAGTCATAGTAACAATTACTTAAATGATAAACTAAATTAATTGCAGACCTCCCATCTGTTGCTCTTCAACAACTGGCCCAACAAAACCAACCCGATATTGAGGCAATTGAAAATCAGCTTGTGTAGCATGTCTTTTATGTATTTTCTAATGACTTGTATTTTATTTAAATACATTCTCTCGTGCCAGTATCTTGTGTTTTACTTTGATATATTTGCTAAGCAAGTACTTGAAGTTTGTAAAAAGATACTTTTTGATATATCTGTGCACATCTCTACATTTTTAATTGGTTAAATTGTTAGTCTTAGTCGTTGAATCATTAATCATTGACATCCCTAACTCCTACCATCACTGTCCATGTTTATGAGTGATCTGATCAGTAGCTCGGCCTGACCTTTGACCTCCTTGTGCACCTTCATTTTTAGTTTTTTTTTAATTGAGATCATCTTCAAGTAATCTGTTACATTTCACATGCAGTAATGAACTGCTAAACTTAAACAGAGATCACAACTTTCATAGACAGCAGGTGGGATAAAAGTGATGGAGAAATTAGATGATACTCACCCACACTGACAGCAACAGCCAGCAGGATCACAACACTCCACACCATCTGCACACAAGACACAGAAAAGGTTTCAATCAAGCTACCACTACTAGTAGACTAAATCCACAGTGTCATCACATTGTTTCACACACATTTTTCAGAATAACAATAACTCCAACCACTCCAGTCTGAGAGGCCTGACCAGTCAGACCGCCTCAACAACATTTAGTCAGTTCACCAGTAAACTTATGGATCCCCTCCCAATTCTGACATTCCATGACCTTTCCTCTTGAGCCAGTATCAGAACAAACTGTACCTTTTTAGCCCCTTCTACTGGTCAGGTCGTAGAGGAGCAAAGTCACCATATGTCTCTTCTATTCATTTTGAATTGTGGAACTCTGTATCACTACAATGATAGCAGCCAAATTAACAATAAACTTCTCTTTATTTTGCCTGCTCTCTCTTGAGATAACCTGATGAAGGTCTAAGTACCGAAACGTTGTTGTCAGTAAACTTAATTGCAAGTGAAGCAGACAGTGT
The DNA here is from genome assembly GCF_040436345.1 of Pagrus major. Taxonomy (NCBI): domain Eukaryota; kingdom Metazoa; phylum Chordata; class Actinopteri; order Spariformes; family Sparidae; genus Pagrus; species Pagrus major. The sequence goes on along the minus strand of NC_133215.1, from coordinate 35,406,314 downwards.
GCGGGAGTCTTTTTCCTGATTTTGTCAGCCTTCGGTCTTCTCCTACGCACCTGTCGACCTTAAGGTGTGCAAAAGCTACACTCTGTGAAAGCCTGCACTCGGCAAGAATGTACCAAATGACACAAAATGTGTCATCTGTCTGATTGTAGGGTTGTTGGATTAACTACAGATAGTTGTTCCACATTTTGTATGTGTTCTCATCGACGGAAACAAAGAGTATAGTCAGATCAACAAAGAGAGCAGCCCATCTCTCTCGCTCTCGCTCTCTTGGATCGAGTCATTTCACCAATCAAGTTGGTCTCTGATCAAACTGACTAATCAAGCAGTGCTGAGAAACTTTAAACCAAGATTCTGTTACTACACTGACTATTTCTCACCTAAAATGTTTTCAGAAACATATTTTAGTGCTCTCTTTAGCTGTAAAATATATATAAATAAAATATTTTAATATATGTTATATATAAAATATATGTATAATAAAATAAATTGTTTGTGTCTTTCTACTACAGCCCAGTTTAATGCAAGTGCTATCTTTTCAGAGGTGACATACTTCTTTAAATTTCCCATCATGTTTCTTCACTTTCCAAACACTTTTTTCTACAGCTACTACTGAGAAGTCTGGAAAAGGCCGGTTATCTCCTTGCAAACAACTCCAAGTCCCCCTCTGCTGTGACAGGTCACTATTCAACTACTGTGTTCAAACATTCACAAGCACCACTCAGAGACGTGATAAGATAACCTGTGTGAACTGCTGTGGAAACAAAGCCTCAGTACACACTGTCTGCTCATCAGCACTCCTCTTCTCCACTCATTTGATTCAAGTAGCCGTTTAATCATAATGTTATCATAATCATAATGGCAACAGGTCTCACTGATCTCCCTCCCTCTTGTTGTCCAGCAGACGACCAGGGCCACGCGTCACTGACACTGAGCCTAGTCAGCTGCTTTGCCTGCTACCTTTCTATTCTGAGGGAGTGCTGGGTCTTAATTTAGCAGAACAGCAAACTATTCAGCTCTATATTGAACAGTTTCATCCTATGTAAATAAAGGACAAGTTTGAGTCTGGACTGAAGTTAAAAACAAAATGAAAGGCAGGTTAGAAGAAAAAGCGAACAGCTGCAATTGTATAAAGCATTAACTAACTAACCCCAAGTGTGTAAAGGAGAGGTATGGCAGGTCCTTCCTTCCTGCTGCTGTCAGACTCTACAATCAGCACTGCTCCCAGTAGGCCTCACTTGTGCACTGTGCAATAAAAAATCTATACATAACCCATTGTCTCATTTTGGTTTGCACAAACTGGGCAATTTTCAAACCCATATTTAAGATTAAGATTGGCTTTATTTATCCCACAACGGGGAAATTCACTTGTTACAACAGCTCGAGATGCAACAGAACAGGAAAAAGAATCAGACAAATATGCAAGTTAAATAGAAAATAAATAGAAAACAATAAGATATTTACAAAAGCAAACAAGACAAACAACAGACCTATTCAACTGGCAGCCTGTGGGATGAATGCCCTTCAACAACCTCATTGTGGCCCTCAGAACATTTTGTTAGTATGGTAATTAGCCCACTCTACAGTGGGCTAGCTTTACAGGTCAGACATAGGGAATGTCAAAGCCCGGCCCCTGGCACTTCACTTTATTTCTAATCCAGCTCTTTTAAAAAAGTAGTTAAATAGGTCTTTACTATTATTATTATTATTATTATTATTATTATTATTATTGTTAGGGGTAGTCTGATTTTTCTGTCTGAATGCAGATAAAATAAACTGATTTAAAAATGTTCTACTTTGGCTCTGATGCAGCTTCCTCTCACACAATGCTCCACCCACAACACTAACTGAATGGTAACATGTCACAATTTATAGCCTATAAACACTGAATAATCTGAATCTGTAAAGTAACTACACTGAACAAAAATATAAACGCAACACTTTTGTTTTTGCTCCGATTTTCATGAGCTGAACTCAAAGATCTAAAACATTTTCTATATACACAAAAGATCCATTTCTCTTAAATATTGTTCACAAATCTTCTCCTTTGCCGAGATAATCCATGCCACCTCACAGACGTGGCATATCAAGATGCTGATTAGACAGCATGAATATTGCACAGGTGTGCCTTAGGCTGGCCACAATAAAAGGCCACTCTGAAATGTGCACACTGCACATTAATATCGGTCCAAAATATCTGTTATCAGTCTCATTGATTTCTAATAATAGTGGTATTGGTTTTGGCCATATCGGTCGACCCTAATAATTATACCTCCAAATTAAGCGACAGACATCAACGGCATGTGTAAAGGACCTTCCCCCTTCACTGGTGATATTTTCGACAGTACTTGAACGAGGCGTTCAAGTACTGTCGAAAATATCACCGCGCCTCCGCCCAGGGCTGGGCGGAGGCGCGGTGACCCCACCCTGTCAGATAAATGTCACATAAACATGAATCAGACAAAGGAGGGATGCGTTCAGGGAGAGGAGAGGAGGGAGAGGAGGGAGAGGAGAGGAGACGAGAGGAGACAAGAGGAGGGAGACGAGAGGAGACGAGAGGAGAGGAAAGGCGTGGCCGCCTGTACCCCCGGAAAAGACAAAAAATCATCCGCTACGATCTGGAGGTTGACACCGAGCCAGCTGCACGGGGGGAGAAAAAGCCAGTGCTGACTGCTTTAAGGCTCAAACATCCTCACTGCTGTGTTCACTTTATACTGATGCACCTACACTTGTAAACATCATATAGTAGTCCTATGTCTAGTGGCCATTATAACTCACCGAGCAGCCTCTGCATTGAAGCGAAATAAAGACGTTGGTCCAACCAGTTGGTTATTATGGTGGACGCTGGGAACAAAATGTCTCAAATGCCTCTGAAATTCAGCGCGTTGCAAATCACAGCCTCCCGCCTTAGCCTGTCTCACTTACCTTCAAGTGCAGGCAGTCCGTCTATTCACAGCTCATAACACAATTCCAGGTTAGTATGTCGGTGACACCCCGCTGGATCCAGTCCTCTACGTTTGGAGTGGAAGAGCGGCCAAGTCACAGCTGCCTTCAGGGTCCCGTCGGAAATATCTCAAAAGTAAGGCATATCACATTGGAAGACATAGAGGGCCGAAGCCACGCCCCTTCCGGTTTCCCTTACGGGAACTTATCTGGAAAAACTTTGTATGGTAGTTAATGGACAGAGAAATCATTTTCTGATCCCGTTTGAGTTGTGCCATGCAGGCATGGACCCTACAGAGGGACACAGGGACAAGCTTCACAGTATCAATGAGAAAAAAGTCAATTCCACATGCTCTCATGCTTATTCACACATTTTTAAATAAATCCCAGAAGTCCACAAAAAACCTGCAGCCACATGTTTGTGTGTTCTCCAGAACAGCTCAGGCTGTGCCTATAAAACAGAAATAATAATAATGCTAATGACAACTGATTTTGTTTGATTGTTTTAGATGTTTTCTTTAATCAGATCAGAGTTTGATAGCATTCCTTTTTGCTAGTTTTTTGTTTAGTTTTATCATTTCCTTGTTTAGCATGTTCAGTTTTGTCTAGTTAGTCATTTGTTTTGGTTTGGTTTTGTTTGGGAGTTCAGGTAACACTGTGGGCACCCTGGGTTATATAGGTAGAACGATAGATGTATGATGCACCTGGGTGGGCCTATGGTTTGTTTTACCAGAGCAGGGAGACATGCTTGATTCCTTTGTTCTTTGTGTGCCTGCTTGCTTTTTGGAAAAATGAACCATGAAAAGCAAAGGAGCTTTGAATGGACATTGAACTTCTTTTTCCTGTGTACAAAACAAGCCCACGGTGCAGCAGTGGCCCTTTCATTTGCATTTTGAAGTTTGATATAAAGTTTGACTTGGAGTTTTTGACAAATGGCCACTACAATGCTGTTTAATCAGCATGTTGATATGCCACACCTGTCAGGTGGACGGATTATCTTGACAAAGGAGAGGTGCTCAAACAGTGTTCTGGGACCTTATTGTCCTCTGAGAACAGCTTCTTTATTCACTTATGGGAAAAGTTTGTATTATTACCTCATTAATATTGTAAATATAAAAATTCTGAGTTTGAATTTATTCTCCAGAAATACACAGTGCCCTTTAATTATAGACTGACTGAATGTTGTCATATGTGAAGGGTTGCTTGTTTTCTGCTACTGCACAACACAGTAATAATCTTCTCATTTTTAGCTTACAGGAAATTATATGTTTATTATGTTTATATTTACAATACCATCACCATGTCAGCAGCATTATTCAAATACAAATAGCCTGCAATATGTAATAGCAAAATAATATTTTCGGTTATTAACCGTCCATTGTATAGACTCGTCAGCCCTCGGGGCTATGGACGGTGTTTTACAGTGGATGTGGGAGGGACAAGGGGGAGAGAGGTTTATCGTCCTGGACTCGGTTGTCCTAATCCGTTCTTAGAGGATAGAGGCTTAGTGGGACTTCAGGTCACAATACTGCCTCAGAGAGGAACATCCAAACAACCAACACCTACTATTCATTTGTAGCTTTGCTTCATTCCTTCTTCTTACTTACTCACCTTTATGTCTGCGGCTCCTCCTCTGGCTCTGACAGCTGTCTTCCGGTCACATCTCCTGGATTAATTGAAGGAACAACGCTAATCATTTCCACTGGGCTAATTTAGAGGCCATTTTAGTAGTTGTTGTAGGCTAGATAAGACCTTGTTGTCGAGACCTGTGAGGTTGTCATCTATCTATCTATCTATCTATCTATCTATCTATCTATCTATCTATCTATCTATCTATCTATCTATCTATCTATCACTTGTCAAGATGAAGGACCGCCTGGCGCAGCTGAAGGAGGTAGGAGGTAGACTGTAGTCTGTCACTAGTTTGTCTGCAGCACCTGTTGCTCTTACAGGCCCTGAAGTACTGCTAGTAGCCTGTAATATGACTTTACTATCAGCAGTCTGCTCTCTCTGTGTGTGTGAGCACAATGTGGTTCAGTCTGGGTGGAATGTCTCTGATGACAGTTAAAGATTAGCTCATTAATATCATCAAACTACAGAATATTTCAACAAAAAAATGGACTTATTTAAACCAAATTTGAACTTTCTTATTAAATAAGGTTAATGTTATAGACTGGCCGAGTGTTTGACATATGACAGAACAGATTTGACACAGAAGAGTGTATTTTGACATATAAGCTTATTCTATGAAATGTTATGAATATAGCCTACTTGTAAATATTTGAAAATGGACAGGTATAGTCATCATCATATGATTCAGTATGATTCCATGTCAGGCTCAGGAGGCCTGTTAATTCACTGTTTAGTTTCAAGTGTGGTGGAGGAGGACAGTCGCGCGTGCAAAATACGCATTTGTTTAACCTGCACTCGGCCTCACATGACAGTGGCACGCACAAACTGTACGCACCAACAACATGGGGAGCGTAGATGAGTAGCTGTCATGAAAATAACAGGTGGGATCATTTTCGCCCTTAATTTCAGATTTGTGGGGGGAAAAACAGAAAGACATTATGGAGAGGAGAAATTGTTTTACACTCCTGAATATGATTTGTTTTGGAACCAGATTACTGCTTCAGGACCACTGTTAGACTGTTTAGATAATGAAATTATGCCTTTTAAAGATGGAACTACTGGGGTATATCTGTGTGTGTGTGTGTGTGTGTGTGTGTGTGACAGGGACAGTGCACAGCCTCTTAGTTGCACCACAGTTAGCTATAAGCTAGTGTACATCTCTAGTCCCTGTGCAGGAGACAGAGAGAACAACTGTTAAGAAAATAAACACTATACACTGATATACAAAAAACAAAGTTAATAGACCTATATATTCACTATACTGTTATATAACAACTTCAGCAGCAGATTTCAAGACGTTCAAACACAACTATATCAACCAGATTTCAGGAGATAATGTTTATGCATTTGTGTGTGATTGGTACATGATTGGGATGATATTAACCTCGATTCCATCTTAAATTTAAATCAGTGAATCTTCCACACCAGTATTGACCTTCTGAATATGTGTGTGTGTTTAACAGAAGAGTGATGCTGGAGGTGATGACGTCGAGGTTCCTGTGGAGAATGAGGCGTTCATGGATGATTTCTTTGCTCAGGTATTCTATTTTGGTCTGTCTGTCTGTCAGTCTGTCTATTTCTCACATTTCTTATAAGAAAATATATTTAAAAATTCTTGCTTACTGGTCTGTGTGTGTTTGTGTGTATGCTTTTGTGTCTTTCAGATTGAAGATATCCGTACCAGCATTGACAAGATTGATGAGAGTGTCACAGAAATAAAAAAACTCTACTCCACCATCCTGTCGGCCCCCACATCTGACCAGAGTAAGTGTCTCTGACACACACACACACATATATACACACATATTCATGACTTTATTCTTTCTAGCTGTTCATAATCTGCTCTCACTCTCTTTCAGAAACACAGGATGATGTTGAAGCCCTCACTAATGAGATCAAGAAGTCAGCCAACAACGCAAGAAACAAACTCAAGAGTCAGTATTTGTTCTTTTTTCATTTCTATTCAGGCTCACTTTTTGTTTGTTGGTTTGTTTTCTACTGATGCCAGCAAATTGTTGATAATTAAAACAAGATTAAGTATGGAGACAATGAACAGGCAGAAGAGATTTTCAAGTGTTATTATTGTCTGTGAGTAGTCCAACAAAGGACATTTCATTCAGCTTTATGTGAGGGTGGCAGATGCTTCCAGAGACAGCTATCTGAAAACCTCTGCACGGTTAGGAAAATGATGGATGGAAAAATATGTTTGTGTTTTGGGTGAAGTGACCCTTTAATGTTGGCCAATGTGCTATAAATGAGAGCACTTTCAGTTGAGCAGTTGATGCTGCAGTGCGAGCATCAATGTCTGCCACTCCTCACTGGCTAAACCATGCCAACAAATGTCATGCTTGAGTAGATATATACTGAATGATAGTGTAATTACAATCCAGATTCTTTCTTAATAGTGTAGGAAGAATTTATGTTGTGTCCAATGTGCACAGTTTCCTGAACAAGAAAAATTGGAAGCAATCTTATCTCATATCTGTGGATGTCTCATTCAGTTTAACATTAAAATGACATTAATATTTGTTCACATTCTTTTGTCTCTCTTTGTGTGTGTGTGTGTGTGCGTGCGCACGTATCAGCTATTGAGCGCCAGCTTGAGTCAAACACAGATGAGAGAGCCTCAGCCGACCTCAGGATACGCAAATCACAGGTCAGACAACATTACTAACATTAAATCAGACTATATGTAGAACTGGAGCTAAAGTTTACCCAGTCTTACATTACGTGAGGAGGTGGAAGTTCTCAGTCGTCTTCCCACTTGTGGAAGGCTGAGAAACACCTGCTCCAAAGAACTGCTAACTACTTTTGTAGTTGTACTATGACCTCTGGAGCCCTCTGTGAATAAAAGAGGGTTTCACTTTTAATCCATATTCAAAATAATCTAAAGCAAGCAATACAAATTTAGAAATACTAGAGAAACTGCTTGAGAGAAAACTGCTGATTTATTGTGAAACTGACTAAGCATTATGTATACCATGTATCATAATTAATGGAGCAAACCAGGAGCTCTGACAGTGTATTATACCACCTTTACATCTACTAACTTAAGTCTTTGTTTGAGCACTTGCTGTAAATGCTACTATAGTTTTACATCCAGGACATCCACACTTCTTTGGCTTCATGCACCACTTAGCAGCTTTCATTGGAAATAATGTAGCTCGTCTTCTGATGCTGTATCCAGATGTTTGAAGTGCCAATGATTTTCCTACAGTTTTAGTGTCCCATGATTGAAATGTGGTTGGAGAGGCTTTTACAACTTTGCGTGACTGAAAATTTGGAGGGAACACTCACATTTGCAATGGTTTTATAAAGGATAACATGACAATGTGTTCCCTCAGCCTCCTCAGAGCAAAAATAGAAGCATTATATTACTGTTAACTTGAAAATTGTTTCTTTTTTTAAAATGACATGCAGGGGAAACTCCAGTCTACATAATGACATGTTAAATATGACTGCAATTAAAGACTCACTCCCTTTTTAAAGTCAGTTAACATGTCATCTGCATTTTCATTACCCCAGCATGCGATCCTGGCCAAGAAGTTTGTAGAGGTGATGACAAAATACAACGAGGCTCAAGTTGACTTCAGAGATAAGAGCAAAGGACGAATCGCCCGACAGCTGGAGATCAGTGAGTTGTTTATTACATGTTGTAACTAGAATGGTACTCGGTAGAGTGTACACCTCTGCCAAAGCCCAACAGTCCTCTTTTGCACTCACTCATAAACCCCTTTCACACATGCACTGTAACAGTGGATTTATCCAGAGTTCATCCAGAGTTGTGTGTGAACACAAATGTCTTATTGCATTATTTACCCCAAACTTTACCCTGCCAGCTCCCTAGTCCTCAGTCCAGGCAGGCCACATGCGTGAATAGAGCAGACAATTGTCCAGAGTGAATCCACATTGAGTGGGCATGTGGATTACGTGTATATTGTGTGACTGGAATGCAAATATCCGATGCTGAAGAAGAAAAGTCATTTCATACAGCGATCATGATGAAAATGATGAAAAAAAGATGATGAAGAAAAGAAAATGTCTCTGAACTGGAAAGATGAAGAGACTTGCAAACTTCTGGCGGTTCAGGCCAGCGCCGAACTTGTCAGATACAAGGAGAATAGGCAAATGTGGACAATATCCTGATCTGATTCTCTGGAAATGAAAAATGTAAAGCTGAATCAAGTAAACAAAAACAGACAGGCAACAAAACAAAAGAACAAACTGATGGTGCGGGGAACACTAAATACACAGGAGGCTAATCAGGGATAGGTGAAACTGATCAGGACAATCATAAAGGCAGGAAAGCAAGACAAAGACAGGAAGTAAATTAATAGGACACATGAGGGGGGAATTAAACATTCAAAATAAAACAGGAAATAACTAAACCCAGAACCATGACACAGTGCAAAATGTCTCTCCTTTTCACAAGTCAGGGCACTGACAGTTTGATATGTCATTGTTTCTCTGTCAGTACCCTCTGTATTTAACCAGGCCTGTCAGCTGTTAACAGATTTTTATTTAAAACACTCCTATAACTGTTCTTTCTGCCTGTCACAGCGGGGAAAGCAACGACTGACGATGAGCTGGAAGAGATGTTGGAGGGAGGCAACTCAGCTGTCTTCACTGCTGGGGTAAGACCTACAGTGTGTTGATCTGTATATGTTAATACATGTGCAGAGGGTCAACACAGTGACAGTAACACAACCAGAGCTGAACTGATTAGTGAATTCATCAATTAGACAATCAACAGAAAATTAATGGGGAACTATTTTGATAAAGTGTTATAATAATTAAAAGTAATTTTCAAGCAAAAATACAACAATTTAATGGTTCCAGCTTCTCATATATTTTGTCTTTTCCTTGTCTTACATGAGTGTGTTTGCCTGTTAGACTGTAGGTCAGACCAAACAAGACATTTGTGGACGCTACCCTTGACTTTCAGATAGTGTGATGGACATTTCTCACTACTTTTCTTGTATTTCTGTTGGTTGTATGTGTTAATGTGCAGAAGTCTCCTTTCTCTGCTGACTTTTTTCATCTCTTCAGTGGAGCAGAAGCTTTAGTGGACTTTGAGGTCACGTGCTTCATCTATGTCATGATTTATTTGCTGAGCTTCCACTGCACTTTGCCCCATTTTTTTCCTTTTTTTTACTTCTTTAATTTTCATGTCCACTCAGGTGGAAACCCACCTACAGTCACACACGTAGATTCTACTCTGTGGCAAATTTCTGTCTTGTTGTTTTGGACTGGATAATGCAAAGTGCACATTATACATTATGTGTGCATAAGGTTGAATCAGCAGCTCTCTGGCACAGTCTAAAATAATACATGGTGAGCTTTACAGCTAATTCACAGGACTTGTATTCAATATACATTAATTGAGATTTACTGGCACAGATGTTTCACCAAATGTTTGAGTATGTAAGTTATTGTGTCATTCTGCTATTGTGGGAGGTATTAAGACACATAATTCTCACCTATTTTTGGTGAAATAACAACGTGTTCTCCTCTGATCTTCTCTTATCTTTTAATCATTTTAACCTGTTGTCATTCTTTTGCTGACCTAATTTTCTCCATCTTCGTTTCTGGCCCCCTCCCTGTGCAGATCATGGACTCTAAGATCAACCAGCAGGCCCTGAATGAGATTGAAGCTCGTCACAAAGACATCATGAGATTGGAAAGCAGCATCAAAGAGCTCCATGACATGTTTGTCGACATCGCCATGCTGGTTGAGAACCAGGTACACACACACAACAATGGTACAAGATTAAAATTTACTCTTTTGGGAGTGCCTTGGTAGCTGAATGGTTACATTGGCTGCACGTTGAGAGACGTTGCCGGTACAATTCCAGCCGCAGACCTTTGTCTCCATGTCATACCCCTCTGATTCCCCTGTTCCTGTCTGCCTCTTTACTGTCTCTATCCAAAAATCTTTTTAAAAAAAATACTTTTTGGAAACTGCAACAGTATGAAAGATATAATTTGAAGAAAAAATGTAACTCTCCCACTATAATAAAAATGGGGTTTTTAATTGGGCTGCATTAGCATTATACAACATGGTTGTATAATGGTTGGTTGATGTATTGTTTTACACCTGTGTTGTTATTTCAAAACAAGAAAAGATTATGCGATTATCCCAAATTTACATACATGAACTTGTAAATTAATTCTTAATGAAAATGTAGGTAATCATACAAAATGGGTATGGGAAACATTGTCCTCTGCTTCATAAAGTAGTCAGATACAAGTTGTGGTGTTTGATGTTTCAAGGGAAATGTACTGCTTATATGGCTCTCATTTCCCCAGCAGCCATCATCATTAATCATGTCAGAATACTGGTGTTAATAGCAAATACACTTACTATGAACACAATCAGAAGTCAAGGCAACAGTGCTCAACTCCTCACTCAGCCCACCCGTTTTATCATTTGTTCTATTTCACTGTTTTGGCTCTCAACTTCTGATTGTCATTGTAATGCAAGTCAAAAGTCTCGTCTGCCCGGATCATTTCATGCAGGCTGCTGTACGTTTCTCAATGTTGAAAAGTCCACTTTATGAAGAGGTCATGTGACCTGACAAGACCACATCCACCAATGCAGACAGCAGATTAAAAAAGGCTGTCTTTGGAGCAAAGAAACCTACAGCGTTAACTAGCTTAGATGTAGCTTACAGCTATCTTAACTTAAGTTAGTATGTTCTAGCAGCAGCTTGATGTGTCTGTGGGGAAGCATTCGAAGACCACTGACGCCAATGTATCAGTATGATGATGCAGAAACAACATTTCCATTCTTTATCAAGGATCACTTCAAAAGCTGATTTTCTATATGTTGGTCTTCAATCTGAATTATATAATAAAGATAAATAAAAAGACAATTTCTCATCCAACTATGTAACAGATAAATTCTCATATAATTTGGGGTAACCAGCTTGTTAAACAATAATAAGCCCAGGTCAAGGGAATCTGGACTGTGTAATAGTGTAACTATAAAAAGGAGTCCCTCTGTGTTTTAAATGAGGGAATATTATAGTTTAGATATATAATCACTTGTAACAGATATTCTGTGCATTCTTACTGCACGAGAAGAAAGTCTCTCATTTTCTCCCAGCTCTGTCAGTCCTACATTCCATATATTAGACTATAAAACTGCTCAGGTGTTTGATAAAATGCAGGTAAAGGTGACCACAACAGCAGATGTCCACCTTTACAACACAACATATTCCCACTTCCTGAAGACAGGAAGTTGAAAGGCAAAACAAAGGAGTTTGAGTACTTCCTCATTGCTGAAATGCATCATGGTCAATGTCATAGACACACCGTGCCACTTCTTATCTGTCTGTCTTTCTGTGTTATCTCTCTCACATTACTTTGTCCCCCCCACCCCACCCCCCCCACCCCCCCGTAGGGTGGCATGATTGACAGAATTGAGAGCAACATGGACCAATCAGTGGGCTTCGTAGAGAGGGCAGTGGCCGACACTAAGAAGGCAGCCAAATTCCAGCAGGAGGCGCGCAGGGTAAGATGAGACTGACAACGACATGGACGAAATGAATCGTTAAAACATTTTTAATCATCACTAGTCAGTGATGTGAGGGGCCCGGCCATGGCTCTGAAAAATTAGTAGCCTAAAAACTGCCGTATGTTGATTATTCCATGGTTCTAAAGAAGCAGACAAAATCATAATTGCACCTTTTTCTCTAAGTCCAAATTTAGATAAGTATGTGAGTAAAATTTCCAAGGGGTCATGTGGTTCATGTTACTAATGAGAAAACCCTGCCCGAAAAAACTAAGTCTGCTGCAAAAAAAAATAAAGGTGTATTTACTGCTTTAATACACAGTTACAAAAGGCAATTATTGTATGGATAGAAGGGAGATAACTGGATAAAATGGAATTAAAAATGTCACAGTTATGGTTAAGGCATCCTGTAACAATGTCTTGTGTACATGGGTGTGTGTGTTGATTTGTGGTTTTGGGGCAGGAGGTGTTCCCATTGTTAAAAATAATATTCACCAACTGGCCATATCATACCCAATTGTTTCTGTAATGTTTCATACATAACAAAATTGATCATCAATCATTTTTGCTTAATGTTGCATCTTCAAAAGCAAATGCCCAGATGAAACACCTCAGTTTGTTGTGTATCTGAAAAAAGGGTCCCTCCTTTTTCCCCACCTGAATTCTTTACAAGTAGAGCCATATTACTTAAACTCATTTCACTTTACAGTCTACCTGCTACTTCAGAATAAAATAAACCACTTGTGATCTGCTCTCACATGCTTCACTTCAGTGGAATGTCATGTGTAAGGCTGCACGATATTCGAGAAAATTGACTTTGATCTGTTATTTTTGTTTTTTTACAATATATATTGTGATATGAAAAAATACACCCTGCCTTGTTTGGTAAATCGATCAAGAATGATCAATGAATGTTCACCGTGCATGCACAGCCTGCATGTCACTCCCTTGTATACAAGAACCCAAATGAACAAAATGATGTAATATCAGACTTCTGTTGTAGGTTAGTTATGTAAAATGAGAGCCTTGTGAGTTTTTCTTTTGCATCGAGCAGCAAAAAAGTTGTGGCAGGAGGCATTTGAGTTAATTTGCCTTACTTAACATCGCAAGTCCTGTGATGTGACTATGGTGCATGTGCACTTTGTGATGTTGATGCTGAAATAATATACTGTACTGTTCTAGTTTTAGGTGACAAAATATACTCAAAGAACACAACAGAACCAACCCCAATATTTGTTTACAATGTTTAAAATGTTTGTTTACAAGGCTTGTGTATCAACATGTTCATATTCTGACCCATGACCATTTAGTCATGATTACTATCTTATTATATGTGTACTCAGTACTCATGTGTTGGACTGCTATCGATCTTAGAACTCACCTTTCATTTTGATCTGAATACATACCTGTAAAGTTTCATGACTGCATCTTTTCACGGTTGTGGCACTATTGCGCTGACAAAATCTGTCCATAGACAGACATAATTGTAATTGTGCTCAGTCTTAGATTGTCCTGTGTGATTTTAACTCCAAACTTGTGGGAGAGGGGAATGTAACACATGTTCTTTTCTGTGTCTGTGTCTCTACTGCACTCCAGAAACAAATGATGATCTTCTGCTGCTGTGTGATCTTGGCCCTCATCCTCGGTTCATTTCTCTACAGCTTCATCAAATAGAAAACCTGAATGAGTCCACCCACCGGTCCACACAGTAAAGGGGGGGCAGGGCAGAGCTGCTCTCTGCTGGTCACAATATAGAGCCTGCGCTCAGTTTATAGTCATTTCAACTCATTCAATTCAACATATTATGACAACTTTCTTAACTTTCTCAGGATGATCCTCTATCCAAATGAAGCTCTGAACATCCACCCTCCTGTCACAAAAGGCCTGAGAAGAGATCTTAATATAACTAACAATATAGGCTTCATAAATGTGAGATGTATTGCAGAGTTGTTATATTATCAAAAAACATGTTCCACACACAATTACAAGTCGATTGTATGAAATGCCACTGATCTCAGTCTAATTACTGTTGCATTATTTGTATGAATTTGAGTATTATTAGGTGCAGGATTTGTCAGTTATTGCTGGTTTATATGTGTAGAGATTTTAGATCAGTTTAGTCTGCAGAGCACAAAGTTGACGAGATGGAGCACTAGATGGTAGGTCAAGGGGTCACCAAGATATTTATGGTTGACTGTCTAGGGCCCATGAATAACTACAGCAAATTTCATGTTAATCTGGCTGCTAGCCATTCCTAGCATGGCATCACTTTGCATTTATTTACACCTGTATCCACTTTTTCATATAAAAAAGTAGATTTCTTCAGTGTCTCAGCCTCACTTTCAGTGAAAGGGAGAGATCCCTCACAGAGCATTCAAACCAGAAAGATATTCTCAAGTGAGCTTCAAAAGATTTTTATTGCTCCATGAACTACTATCTCAAATGATTCAAATACAAGACATTGGTAAGATGTCAGGATCTGCCTTCACACATGAATTGAAACTGAAAAACTAAATGAGATGGAAATGTTGTCATATGCAAGAAACAATTGAAAATTATTTATAGATGAATAAGGAATGAATAGCAGTGGCTGTTAACATTTAAATGAAGGAAAAGTGAACCGACCTCAGACAGATATCCTTGTAGCTTGACTGCATGTCTACCACACTGCCCATCATCATGATGCATATCTATGAAGTCAGTATCCTAAGTATTGAGACAGCTGTGGTTATGCTTTTGTACATTTGTCTGTTAATTGTGTTTTAATATGGAAACCACTGTGCCAATACTTATGCTATCGACTGCATCGAATGATACAATTCATATCATGTTGTGGATAAATACCTACTATGACTCCATAGTGGGCCTTTATTTTAATCAAATGAAATCAAATGAAAGAAGAAAATCACTCTCCTTAAAAAAGTTACATGTAGGAGTGTTGATGCTGAACTGGTCAAATAAGTATTCGTAGTAGACGCTGTATGAAGAAGAAGTACATGCTGAGTGTGTTAGACTAGAAATGAAAATAAACATGGCCCTGCTTTATTTGATTACACTGACACTGCCTTGGGGGTGTTTTACTGCTTTAGGTCTTTGTTGTTTGTGTATTTATTATTAAGAATGCTTTCGTTTTTAATATGTGTATGTGTGTTCCCCCCTTCTTTTTTAAAGGACTACAGCTGTATTTTTAAAGAGCTTGTTCATGTTGGTTTTACTCTGGTTGATCTTTGACATTTGCATCTTTCCTCTTTGCTCTAGACCCACAATGACAGTGGCACTGCAGCTCACTCTTAGTAGTGCCAGCCTTCTCTTAATGCATATTTGGATTTTATCTTTTGCAATTTCAGCCTTCTTTACATTAAAAATGGTCACTGGCTCATGCATAGATCAGATCAATATTGAACATGTTTCTACAGTGTCACATTTTAATCTTCCCCACGAAGAATTGGTTTATGAAATATTGTACATAATTATTTTTGGGAGCAATACAAGCAGTAGCGTTTTCTCATATTTATGTAAGTGTCAAGCTACAGCAGAAGCATCTGCCATAAGCATTTTAAACAAGTTTTGGAATTAAAAAAAATCAACTGCAGACTACTGCTAATACTACCTGTACCTGCTGAAATAGATCAAATGTCCCAACTACAAGATAACATGACATCTTGGTAACTGACACTGTCTACTTCTAACCTGGGTTATTCATTTACTAGTTTTTGACTTGAATGCTGGGTCATCTATTGTGCCCGTCCACATGAGGATAGGTGTAGCCCACTTTCTTGGTCATGGCTAAATGTAAACTAAAAAATCCTAATAATCTTATTATTAGGATTTTTTACTTTTTAAAATAAGAATTCCTGAGTCTGAAGTGAGGCTCAAGGGAGGAAGCTGGAAATGACTGGTCAACCATGGTTCAATCAGCACTCGCCATTCTGTACACCTTCATAGCGTGTGTGACACATGTAAGTTAATGTGATTTTGTGTATCCTTCCTTTCCTGCTTACATTATTTAAGGCCTGATACGTTGTAGCGATTTATAAGGGAAATTATTCTGTTGTGAAAAACGACGTCTTTTGTAGTTATGTCCCCTCTTGACGAAAATAAAATGAAACTGTTATTTATTTTGCCTGTAAGTCATTAGTTACATTATGTTTCATTTGTAGTGCGCGTCACAGTTTGGCATCTTCCTCTCGCTCGCCGTATTCTAGCTGTACGCGTTTGACAGACAAGTCACGGCTACCAATCACAAGAGCGCTGCAACATCTTCCAGCCAATCGACCGTAGTTTGGTCACAGTGCACTTCCATTTATGGACCTGCAAGCACTTCCTTGTTAAGGTGAAGGCTACAAAACGTGTCCCTCCGCTGCGAGCCGTTTGGACTGAAAACACACGACAGAGAATACGTCACACATCTCGGATTACTGAAGGCGTGTGTAAGTGGACGGGCCTGTGTAAATATGGGGGTAAGCATTGTAAAACGTATTATTTTTTTTAGCTAATTCTTGTTATCTATGAGTGATGACTAGCTATATTGGGAATGGGACGGTGGTTAGCGCGTTGTACAATCGTGTGATTGGCCTCTTCTTTTGACTGACTGTGTGTTTGTCCACTGATTTGCGTTATTGGAATATATTGACCAATGAGGTATAAGCTCGTTTTTTAATCGTGCTGTTATTGGTGGCTTGCCCGCTGCTATATGTGTCTATTGGTTCTTCTTGTCCAATCACAGTTTAAAAATCGTTCAATGTGAATGACACTGCTGTAGTCCAATGAATGCCTCGCCGGCTCGTCTGCGATTGGTTCAGTGTACGTTTGTGGGCGTGACATTGTGTTGTTTTGTGATGGGATGGAAAATGGCGGCTGTTCGGAGACCGCATTAACTTGAAACCATACTAGTAATAACTACAGTAACCATATACGCCCTTATCTTGCAGTGTATCAGAAATATTTAAATGTTCTTATTTTAATAAGACTGATGAGTTTTCTATCGATGTAAGCAAGGCGCCTTCCAAAAAGGTGACATTAGCTGGACACGACTTGGAATGGTGAAGGCAAGGAACAAAGCTCGAGTATTCATGTAGGCTTGATTTTATGATAATGATATAATTTTTTTTAATACGTTTTAAGTGCTATTTAGTGTAACGTCAGTAAGTTGCTGCAGTTTCCCTCTTTAAATGACTGGGGCTGCACATTAAGCTCCCCATGTCCAGCTGACGGTAGTTCACCAAACCCAATGTGAAGTCAGTGAGTGTAACGTTTAGGAATCGTTAAACAAGAAACTATTAATATTAACGTTAGATGAACACGCCAGAAAAATATACTCCTCTCAGTCACCTTTGCCTAGACACTCGTAAGGTGGTAGCCTAACTTTTTCTGTGGGAACTCAAGCTAGGTGAAGTGACCAGCATGCTACCGTTGTGAACACACGCCTTTCAGCCGCTTGTTTACTATCCGATGGAGCCAAGTGGCGCTACGGTACTGCTGTTTTTCTGATGGGTCCACGGTAATAACTCTCCGTCGTTATATATCTGCATTTAGTTAGACAAAGCCTGGTTTTCCAGTGATAATGGATGACTCGAAGCCACGGTACAGCAAAAGGCTGGTAAGTTTAAAGAGAATATGGCCATATTTTCAACATTTTCTCTTGGTGTAAAGTTCTATATATGTTATTGGTCCTTATATTCTCATAATCAACACGGTCGAAAGGGGTTAATTCACCAGCTAATGTCATGTCATATACAAAAAATGGGTGCTGTAGGATTTTTTTTTTTTTGCACGTTTTCCATTGGTTTGAATGTTAAAAGTTCAGCCCCTGTCTGAGTATCTGTGGTTTCATACAATACAGTATAAATTAATATGGCAGCTTTCATTTTTATTTACATGCTGTCTTGCAATTACCCAAAGGGACATAGCCCCATGTGTACACGCCATGTCTGTTAAAGAGAGTGAAATTAAGCTGGAGATATCATCATCATCATCATCATTATTATTATTATTATTATTATTATTATTATTAGTATCATTGATGCTGTTCAGATGGAGTTGGAAGTGAACCACTAAGTGTGAAATGTGATTCTATCAATTGCTATATGATGGACCTAGAGAAAGAGATGGGTAGGAAAGTGTAATGTGTTCATGATATTTCTAATACCTAAATTGGCCAGGCAGATATATGTTTAAATAGTAGCACATTGCAGTCATTTCAGTATCAGCGTGTAACATATGGCTCATGAATGACAAGAAATTGAAGTACAGAAATGTAAAAAAAAAAAAAAGTTTTGCTACAGTGTCACCATACTATAATTTCTCTACCTGAGAGGAGACAGAAGTTTCTTTGATAACTGTTAATTGTCCTGTGTCCAAGTGTAACTCTTTAGCTTTGTTTACTGTGTGGTTTGTCTCTTTTTTATAGGAAGGTGGAGAGTTTGTAACCATAACTGTAAATTAAAAAAACGAACGACAAGTTTTTCATCACTCAAATTGAGGGTATAAGGACAGAGAATGTTGCTCACTGTACAGATTGTAAATTTGATTTTGGGCTATATAAATAAAAATGATTTGATTTGAATAATGTTTTATCAAATCCTGCACTTTAATTCGATTATTAGTGCACCACTTCAGACAGTCATTACAGACTGGCCGCCACTCCACCGGTGTAATGAACATCTTTTTTTTTTTAATTCATTCCCTAACACACTCAGTGTTTGGCATTATAAAATCTTGATAGTTTGAAATCTGCATGGGTGAGAGCTGATATCTTAATGCATTATGACAGTCCACACTGACTGGCAAGCTGGCACTGAAGTACACGTGGGCGAATGTGACAGCAGTGTAATAAGAAAACACGGTATTAAGCTAAGCTTATTGCATGGGTGAGTGCCGATGCAACTAAAGAGGTGGCAGAGATTATGGAGCACAGGGGGTTGGGGGCTCTGCCTGGGATTATCCCTGCGTCACCTGCCATGACCTGGGAACCCACTGAAGCAGTATTCTTTGGCCATCCATCAGGAATGTTAAGATTTGAAGGAAATCACACTTTATGATGAAAAAGAATTAATATACTGTGTGACATTTTAATCTAAGGTTGTTGTTATTAAGTATACAGTGATATTTAGAAATATACACTGTCTAAATGTTTAGAGTATTCCTTTTTAAATGGAATGTCCAGTTTAGTGTAAAATCGGCCTTCAATCTATGTGTTTTACAGACTGTAGTTTGTAGACACATCAGTTGTTTTGGGAATACTAATAGGAATAATTGGAAGATTTGGTTCTGGTCCCAGTTTGATTGTCTCATCCTTAGGTCGTTTGTCCTTTCTCTGTCATGTGTCTTTTCCATGCCTTACCCATCCACTCTTTCTACTTCTCCCTAGCGGGCCGGCACGCGGCGCCGTTACCATGATGACGGCATCTCGGATGAGGAGATTGATGGACGGAGAATGTTTGACCTGGAGGAGAAAGTTAGCAGTCAGAGGTTCAGCTCTGACCGGGTCATTCGCATGGAGGGAAAAGGTAGGCAAGCACAGTCATTTCTCGGATCAACATTGCAGACATATCTGGTTTTCTGCAATGTCATTTCTATCACAATGACCATTTTCAGCCAGGAATCATAAATTTTGATAAATGAAACATCCCATTGTGAATAATAGAAACGCAGAAGTGAAATAGTCACATTTTGTTGGCTATGTTTTTTGTATTTTTTAGACTTGACATATGAGTACATCCAGAGAGGTGGCCTGAGGGACCCCATCATCCTTGAAAAGCCTGATGGACTGGGACTCAAGTAGGCATCTTCTTTTTTTTGCTTCTCATCTACACTACAGCTACACACTACTATCATTTAATTATAAGCTTTTTGTGAACTTGCTTGTTATTTCTTCTTCATGTGGGGGGAAATCACTTGCATGAGCTGATGTATAAAGCGAACAAACAAGATGAAACTTGTAATATGTCACCTCTTGTTCTGTAGGATGCCCGATCCTGATTTCAGCGTCAATGACGTCAAGATGTTTGTTGGTAAGTCTTCAGACATCACGTTTTCTTCCTTTATTGAATTAGATGCTACTGCAAGTCTCGTTTTAGTACTGACAGCAGCTGTCTGTCCTGTCAGCATGTCCTTGAATAAGGTTTTTATGGGAGCAGATAGACTAACGAATGGTCTTCAATTTTTAAATAATACTAAGAATAATTTCTTGATAAATAATTTGGTCAATAAAATCTAAAAAAATATTACAATCACTTTTTTGTTTGACTTGCAGTCAATAAATCTAAAACCATAACGTACTCGGTTGCAGTAATACATGTGTTTTATGTTTTAACTTGATAAATTACTTCAGGATAAATTGATCATCAAAATTGCCTATGTTCAATTTACTGTCAATAAACTTATTACTTAATTAACATATTTCCTCACTTAAAAGTGAGGTAAATTGTTTATTTCCTTTGGGAATGGACCCATGTACACTGTTTGATTTAGGACAGTTCAAATTGTGTTTTCTATTTAATGTCCTTTTTTTATTTTACATGTACAATTTTGGTCTAACATCAAATGTGTATATATTAAAAGCTTTTAATGAGTTGATGGAGTGTCAGCACAGCCTAGGACATGAAGGCTCTACAGCGGGTGCTTCAAACCACCAGAACATCACTGGTACCATCTACAGAGCATCAGTGACATCAGTGAAGTGAGATGTCTGCAGAGCCCAAAGATACTAAAAGACAACACCCACCCAGACACAGTCCTGAACTCATCACCAACACTCAATTGTCTAAAATGGATGTAGCACAAAAGACTCAAATATAGTTTTGTTTTTTTAAACCCTTTTTAAAATGACAATAAATTACTTTGTAATCTTGGCGAAGAGGTGGAGGAGAAAAAAACAAGTTACTGCACTAAATGGGGGACAGCATCCATATAATTATAAACAGTCAGAGGGTACATGTTTAGATTAACAGGAGGACACCGGGGGAAACACGTGGGAAAAAAACACACAGATGTCGTCATCATGACATGTACCGTCACGCCTCTTTTGGATCAGCAGCGCCGGCGTGCTGTATGAATTGACACACTGGTTCGTTTTTATGCCGGAGCTGCTTGGCTTTGTGTGAACAAACAACGGTGGAGAATTGGCGAACTGCCGCAGCTGAGATAATACGGCGACTCTGTGTGAAAAGGAATACTGACGCGCTCCCCCTCCGATTCAGCATGCTCAATTGGCCAAAAAGCCGCCGACACGGGCTGACTTGTGCAAACTGTAACACAGACGGCCATGACATTGGCTGATGGCAGACTGTCGGCCTGGTGTGTCAGGGCCATTAGAGATAGTTTGAGGAGCCAAGACACCCAGAGGGAGCTCGGAGTAGAGCCCCCGCTCCTTTGTGTCTAAAGGAGCCAGCTAAGGTGGTTTGGGCAATTGATCAGGATGACTCCTGGGCAACTCCCTGTGGAGGTTTGCAGGGCCTGTCCAAGTGAAGGGGGCCCTGGGGAAGACCCAGAACTCACTGGAGGGGACTACATATCTCATCTGGACTGGGACTTTCTTGGGGTTCCCCAGGAGGAGCTGGAAAGTGTTGCTGGGGAATGAGATGTCTGGAATACCCTGCTCAGCCTGTTGCCACTGTAAACCAATCCCAGATCAGCGGCGGAAGAGAATAGATGGAAAACTGTCCCAATGCTGTTTTGACAAGATTTATTTGGCATGCTGTGACTAATCATTGCCAACAAACCCTTTTTCAGGTAGCAGACGTATGATAGATGTGATGGACGTGAGCACTCAGAAAGGGACAGAGATGTCCATGGCTCAGTGGACACGTTACTACGAGACCCCTCCGTCTCAGAGAGAGAAGCTCTATAATGTCATCAGCCTGGAGTTCAGCCACACCAAGCTGGAGAACCTGGTCAAGAGACCTACTACAGTACGTTTACATTCCATGAAGCTCTCATGTTTGTTTGTATTATCAGAGAAACAGTAAATGTAGCTTCTCTCTTTCTCTCTGTGTAGGTAGATCTAATAGACTGGGTGGACAACATGTGGCCTCGTCACCTGAAAGAGAGACAGAGAGACTCCACCAACTCCATCAATGACATGCAGTACCCTAAAGTTCAGAAGTAAGTTCTCCCTGTTTTCTCTGGAGTAAAATATATAGAGGATGTGGTGGGAAAATGACTTCAGTATTCCATGTAATTGTCTTCCTCTAATTCCTGGATTGAATTGACCTGACATTTTAAAATAATTGTTGCTGATGTTGGTGTGACTCTGCAGATACTGTCTGATGAGTGTCGAGGGCTGCTACACAGACTTTCACATTGACTTTGGAGGGACCTCAGTGTGGTACCACATATTGAGAGGAAGCAAGGTGGGGCGAGAAGTGGTTCACACTGTGTTTGGGAAACATTGTCTCATCTGTTACAGTCTCATAAATTTTGATTCTGGGGTATTTAAAGAGTGGATTTTGAACCAAATACATGAATGCTATTTTATGTTTCAGAATAAAAAATAATTAAAACATGCACAGTCCAGAAGATGAGGGGGCACTTTAAATGATTTCTGTTCTTCTCTGTAAACAACTAGAAGGTGTCTTTATGTTGTTAACCGTTGCAGAGAGCGGAGTGTGTTTTTTGAATTTGCAGTTGTGTGTTTTCAGGTGTTCTGGCTGATCCCTCCCACCCCTCAGAACCTGGAGCTGTATGAGAACTGGGTGCTGTCGGGGAAACAGGGAGACATTTTCCTCGGAGACCGAGCATCTGACTGCCAGAGGATCGAACTGAAGCAGGGCTGCACCTTCATCATACCCTCAGGTATACATTTAAATCTCACTCACTGTAAGATGATATCATTAATGTGACAGAAAAACATTATTTGTGTGTGTGTGTGTGTGTGTGTGTGTCTGTGTGTCTGTGTGTCTGTGTGTCTGTGTGTGTCTGTGTTATACTCAGGTTGGATTCATGCTGTCTACACCCCGGTGGACTCTATGGTGTTTGGAGGGAACTTCCTGCACAGCTTCAACATCCCAACGCAACTTAACATTTGTAATATAGAGGACAGAACGCGGGTAGGTGCAAACACGCTCTCTTATAAGCTGTATAAGACAGCAAGTGTTGGATCTTGTAACGGTAAAGTGACTTTTTTGCCTTCCCTGCAGGTTCCAGTAAAATTTCGTTACCCCTTCTATTACGAGATGTGCTGGTACGTGTTGGAGCGTTACGTCTTCAGCCTGACCAAGACCTCCTACCTAACACCGGAATTTCAGAAACACTCGCTTGGCATCGGTATGAGCCCAGACGTAGGCAGTAGATGTATGAAGAGAACTTTTTCATGATCTTTTTTTTATTGTTGTAGATTGGTTGTAAATGGAAGGTACGACTCATTCTTTCTGCCAGGTCTGAAGAAGCCGCCTGGCGCTGAAGCAGCCAGTGAGCAGGTGAAGGAGGAGGAGGAGTCTCATGGCAGTGATGAAGAGGCTTCAGAGCAGCAGGCTGACAAGCCTGCAGTTAAAGTCCATCTGACTCCCCTTGAGCTGGAGGGAATTTGGAACCTGCTGGGTAAACTGGAGGCTCTGCCCTCCAACAAGAAGTGTGTCCCAGCAGGGATACACAATGCCCCGGCCCTCATTACACACATCAAGGTATGACTTGTGTGTCTGTCTTTTGTCTTCTTCATACATAATGCTGTCCTGTTTTCTTCCTGTGTTTGTCCATTCCGCTGCTCTCTCCCACCACTCTTGTCTCTTCTGCAGGCTCTACTAAAGGAGCACGCCAATGACAATCCCAAACTGTCCTACACAGGAAAACCCATCATCAGGTGGCCAAAGAGAGTAAGCATCTTCACTTTGAGACACACAGCACATTATTAATGATGATGATGATGGTTTGTCCAGAGGTGGTAAGTCAGAGGCAGCTGGACTTGCTCAAGAAATCCTTGACCTGGATGACTGAAAAAAAACAAAACTTTACAGAATAATTGTTTGAGTGATGGTCAGATGGAAAAAATAATAAAAAATAGATATTTTTTTTCCTTTTTAAAGGTAAAAGTAATGAATGTGCTCATGTGGAGCAGCCTATACTGTATAATCAGCAAATACCATATGAAAAAATACATTTCACAACCATTATTGCTGTGAGAATACCATTTTTCTGCTTGCAGTTCCATCATTTATGCAATATACTTCATATTTGGACCCAGTGTTTCTAACAAATATTGGATGTTCTACTACTCCGTTTTCCTCTGAGCCATTGTCTCTTCTTCACCTTCTGCTCCTTTCCACCAGCCCTCATGGTACCAGCCTCCTCCACCTCCACCGCCTCCTCCTCGCCCTAAATTGGCCACCACTCCCATCATCCCACGACCACAGAAACCAGCCTCCTCCATGTCTGTGCTGAGACGGCGCAGGGTCAGGTAAAACCGTGTGTGTTTGTTTGCATGCGTGGGTTTTTGTAAACCTGTGACAGGTTTTAGTTTGTTGTTGATGTTTTTATTAGGTTGTAGGTTAGCCAACACCAATTATAACAGTGTATTGTTATGTTTTCCTTCTGTGTAGGTGTAAGCGCTGTGAAGCCTGTATGAGACCAGAATGCGGAGACTGTAACTTCTGCAGAGACATGAAGAAGTTCGGAGGACCAGGGAAGCTTAAGCAGACCTGTGTGCTACGACAGTGTCTCTCTGTAAGCAGCTCTTATTCATTTCTTTAATTCTATATGTTGGATGTGTCTGTTTTGTAACTCCCCCTCTGTCCCCTCCAGCCGGGCCTTCCTCTGTCTGCAGTGTGTGAGATCTGCAAGGAGCCCAATCAGGAGGAAAGTGGAGACTCCTCCCTAACTCTGATGGAATGTTCCAACTGTGCACAGATAGTCCACCCTGCCTGCCTCACGGTAATACACATACACACTTTTGCTGTGTCCAAAAATAGTCCCTGTTTACTATACAGTGCACTTTATTTACTGTCTGTCATTTAATTTGAGTGTCTGAATTCTGAGTGTAACATAGCTCTACACAGTGCCTTCACAAATTCCCACAGTGGAACTAAAAAGTAGTGTTCATGGGCTATGATAAGACAAATCAGCTCCACTAAAACTAAAGCTCTTTCATTAAAAGAACAAAACAACTAGAGAAAAAAACTCCACAACCTTGAAGTTCTTGTTTCACTTCGGCTCTTTCTAACTAAGACACAATTGGCTTATACTCCATTGGTCTGCAGGTTCAGGGTGAAGGACTGGTGAATAAAGACCTGCCCAGCTGTTGGGAATGTCCAAAGTGTGTCCAAGGGATCACTGACCCAGAGGTACACACGCTTGCATGCACACACAAACACACACATTAGTGTTTCCTACCTCTTGTATGTACTTACATTGAATACACTGCACACTGCACACACTTCTGAGTGTCTTTGCAAACACATACGCTCTCTCTTGAACTCATTAACCCGGCCCTCTCGCACAAAAACACCCACACACTTGGTTGCAGTGTTAAAGCTAACGGGTAATGTGTATCTCCTGTGTGGTTTTTCATTATTTATTTATTTTTTGGTTTGTTTTTTTGGTTTCTTTATTTTTCTGTTTTCTTTGAATTTAATTTAACTCCGTCAGTCATCAGGCAGCGATGAATCGTTGGCTGCAGGCCACCAACAGCACATCCGTCCCCACGGCCCCCTGGTCCTCAGGCTGGGCCCCGGGCCCTCTGCTACCATAGGGGGTCCTTTGGGCTCCCAGCAGGACGGGGAGGTGATCCGCTGTGGTTTCTTCCCTCCTCCTCCTCCTCCTCCTCTTCCTTGCTGCTCCTCCTCCTCAGCGTCACTTCTATTGGTGGCGGCCCCTCTGCCTTCTCAGCCAATCAGCTCGAGACTGGTGAGAGGTGCCGCCTATTCTGCGTACATCCACCCGTCTGTTGCGTGCACCCCACCCCTTTTTTCCTTTCCATCTTTTTCAAGAGAACAGACACAACTCTTGTTGTAAAGTTTAATATTTAAATCATCTGGTTAGTGATGGAGAATATTTTTTAAGAGGTCTGTTTTCACAGTTCATACAAGAGTAGTGCCTCTTCCCTCAGACTGTCTCTCTGACAGCTGTTTTAATTTTGGAGCTGCCTTCACAGCTCAATTGGTTTCTGTCCAGTTGTCCCTTCTCCATACTCTCTAAATAATTTTTGTCATGGCTCATTTTAATGGACAGTGTATAGCCTGGTTTACACAGTTCAGAAAATAAGCTGTTGTTTGACAAAACCACAGTTTGGGTCACACTCAGAACTTTTGCTGAATTAAGAAAAAAATAAGTTTTTTTTGATTGCCTGTGAACACAGCATACATTATATGCTGTAAAGTTTTGTGTTTCATTTTAAATGCGTGGATTTAAGTACCTCTTTTAAAAAATGTATAATCAGTGCACAACTGGACACGATCTCCCCTTCTTCAGTGGTAAAAAGGATGTTAGAGAAGCTGATATTGTCCCACTACACTTAACTTGACACTTGAATCCCTGGATGAACCACTTTTGTGACACTGGTTGTGCCTCTTGCTCATGTTTTTTTTGTTTTTTGGTTTTTTGTTTGTTTTTTTCATCATCACTGCAGTAACTGACTGAAAGACCCTGTTTCAGTTGTTAACAAGGAAAGGGTGTGTGTGGAGAAAATGGGTAGAAAGATTTCTGGTCGTTGGATACAGCTGTTGAGCCAGAGTCAGTCCTAAATATTGAAATACACATAAAGGAATCTGTTTCTCTGACCACAGCCATGTTCCAAAAATCAAATATTGAACTCACCGCTATTGCTTGTTTCACATGTCCCAGTTTAATGTAATTCAACAACAACGAATATTTTCATGTTCAAGATATACAACTTTTGTACACTGCTGAGTCAAAAAGCTTATTTTGTTTCAGGCTCCATCTTGTTATTTCATTTCAGAAGTACTTAAATGTACGACAAGTTTTCGTGATGACGTTCAGATTCTGTTGTTAATCATATGCAGAATGAATGTTGACCAAGTGTCTGTAATTCAGAACACTTTACTTTATATAGGTTTGAAGAGGGCTGGCAATGAAATGAACTAAATCTGTGTAGAATATATAGACTTAACCACTCAACTCATATACAGCATCAGTATAGTTATTATGGTTATCAGTTAAATGTATGTTCAACTAAAAGTTAGACCAAAGATGCTCTGTTTAAGTTTATCAGTTGTCTTGTTTTGGTTTGGTGCATGGTTCATGATGATGCACTATGAGGAAGATACACTACATGACTTTATGTTCACTCCCTTCACCTTGTTTTGTGATGCTCTATACAAACCTCACCATGAGTAATGTTGCAACTATACTTTACTGATGGATGCGAGTAGATGATAGCAAGGCTTTGAATTTTGGGTAACCTCTTCCTTCAATGAGACGCAACCAAAAGTATTATCATGGCTTTCCATGGAGAAGTATATACAGAGGCTTTTCTACTCTGGCAATGCAAATATTGCTCCTTTTGGGTTTTTCCTTTTGGATTACATATTGATTGTGCACAAAAACTTTTATTAATGCAAAGCCAAAAGAAGAACTGACAGGAAGTGTTCTTGAACTCTAGCAGTGAGTTTCTGATTTTTCCTCTTCCTCCCACAGTCGAAAGGAGACAAAGGTGAAGGCCTTCCAGTGGTGAGTGTTCATTGTGGAGCCTCTACTCAAAGACGTTGGGTTTTGTTTCAGAATACACTTTTAATTTAAGGTTCAATAACTTGCTTTGTGCATTTACATATGTCTCCATCCTCTCTCTCCCCCATTCTCTTTCCCCCCTTTCCTATTTCCCTGTATTTCCAGAAGCGGAAATCTTCCTCCTTGCTGGATGCTCGAATGGCTAAGATTTACCGACGTCAGAGACACAGCCGAGATGGAGATGACTCTGCCAGTGATGATGATGATGAAGGTTTGTCTGTGCTGAAAGATTAACTTGAAGCATTTTGTCACTGCTTACTGCCAGCCAATGATTTAGTTATGGTTCAGTCACAAAGACACAGAATGAGAGAATGTTTCTCCCAAAAAAAAAAAAAGAAATCAACTTGAAGTTTGACATCCACATATCTTAAGTTGTGGTTGTGATCGCTTCAAACTGACCTGATCGTCTGTCACATTCATGTCCTCAGCCTCTCAGAGAAGAAAGATGGTGCTCCATGCGCGAGGGGGGGCCCACTCTTCTAGGAGGGGGTTTGGTGCCAACAGGAGAGGCCTGCTGAGAGGAGGCTCGGCCCACAGAGGAAGCAGAGGAGGCCTCATGACTCCTGGCTCCTCCTCTGTCCTCAAGCTTAAGCGAGGGATGGGCATGAGGGAGAGTGGACGAAGGGGACGAGGGGTGAGGCTGCGGGGAGGCTCCAGGATGCAGCGAAGAGGAGACGAGTCCGAAGAGTCAGACGATGATGATGACGACGACGATGACGACGATGAAGAAGAGGAGGACAGTGAAGAGGGAGGCAAAGATAGACGGCATCGTCAACGTAGGAGGAGGCGCAGGACTGATGATGATGAAGATGAAGATGAAGATGAGGACAGTGAGGGGCAGGAGTTTGACCCTGAAGAGGAGGAGATGGACACGCTGGAAGATGACGAGGAGGATGAGGAAGTGGAGGAGGAGGAAGGGCACTGGGATTCAGACCCAGAACCCCCAGTCCTCCTGGTGTCTGATCTGAGTGATGACCTGCTGAGTGGCTCCTATCTGACTGTCACACTACAGCGCCCCCACAAGGCCAAGAGACAATCTGGTAAGACTTCAGATGCCAACAGTTACACTGTAATCACTTTAAAAAGTAAAGGATATATTCACTGTACAGTCGTAATGAATGAGCTCAATTCTGATCGACATGTCGTCACTATTCAGGCTCCATAGTTCCAAAGCTAGAAGCAGCGATGGGTCCGAGGACGGCTGCAGTGGGTGCTGGTGGGCAGCAGGGCTTCATCCACAGAAAGACAGCCCTGTCCAAACCATCACGTCTCAAGAGTGCTGACACTACAGCTGACAGCATGACCCCGAGAGGACCTGGCAGGTAGAGCTACACACATGATCCAGTTCACTTTAGTACAGTGCTACTCATCATGTCAAATGTTATTTAAAATGAGGCCCAGTGTGAGCTTAGAGACTTTGGATTATTTAGACAAAACATGACCAGTCAGTCTGATTGATACCAAAACTGCCAACAAACAGCCAACAAACAGACCAGTCACAATGGAGGATGTTTTCACGTATCACTGCACAGAAAGGATGGGTTCAGTATGTCCACTTTTGTGTTTTTGTGATCAGTCACATAAGTAAGCTTAAGGAAATATGTCACTGTAACTCCAGTTTCAAGTACAAAAAATATACAAGTATCACTGACTAATCATATATCAGTATGTCACCTGATAAATAACAAACTTGAATATGCCAAAGATATGTTTGATACGCATCTCGGCTTATTCCCAGCTGCTGGAATGAACAAACAACTGACTCTCCCAACAGCTTTCTGTAAATTCCTGTTCCATAAATGCTCTGCCCTTTCCTTCAGAAGAAAGTGTACTGAACATCTAGTACCATGCGCTGTCACCCTGACTTTTTACAGTTGGCAAATAGTTACTTAAAATGTGAGTGTGTGATATGTATGCATGTGACCTCATTAACCCAAACACCTTTTGATATTTTTTATATTTTAGGCCGCGTCTGCGGGGTAACCATGGTGACAGAGGCACTAGAGATCGCTCTGCATCTTCCTCAGAGGAAGAGGAAGCTGCTGCTCCTTCTGCACCCTTCTCCCTGTCTCCTCCGTCTCTGCTGTCTCTGCCGTCTTTTAAGGATGTAGGCAATGAGAGAGGAGGAGAGAAGGAGGTCTGGGTGTCTGTGTTCACATACTTGAACAGAGCCGAGCTGCTGGCCTGCATGACCGTCTGTAAGGCCTGGTACAAGTGGTATGTCTCACACTTTATCCTACAAACAAAACACTCCAACATACAGTATGCGAGCAGGAAGCAGAGCTCTGACAATCATGTGTCACTGTCCTGTGCAGGAGCTGTGACAAGCGTCTGTGGAGCCATGTGGACGTGAGTCGCTGCAGTCCGCTCACTAACCAAGCGCTGGCAGGCATCATTAAACGCCAGCCCACCTCTCTGGATCTGTCCTGGACTCCTCTGGCCAAGAGACAACTCAACTGTCTGCTCACCAGGCTCCCAGGTACACACACACACACACACACACACACACACACACACACACACACACACACACACACACACACACACATCCCCCTGTCCCTACATGTCTCGTTACACCTCCTGTCTCTGTCCTACTGTGTGTCTCCAGGTCTCAGGGAATTGAGGGTGACTGGTCTGTCCTGGTCCTGTCTGTCAGCCCTGGTCTCTCCCACTCTGCCCTGCCTGCGGCTGCTGGATCTGCGCTGGTGTGAAGGCCTTAAAGACGCCCAGATCAAAGAGATCATCAGCCCGCCTGGTCAGTAGCAGCAGACATCACACAAACCCTTTTACTGACGTCTTTCCACTTTAATCTACCAGCCGACACGTGTTCATGCAAGAAAGACAGTTTTATTCTGATTCTGACATTAATGAGTGATTCTTACAGCTGTCTGATCTGAGACAGTTATTAGTTTACACTGAAAGCCTTTTCTTTACTCTGCTGACTCTCTCCAGCCACCTGAAGAAGGCAGGTATCTGTTCCGTCTGCAAACCCCCACTGGTTAAATTCTTTGCAAGTTGCAGCATTCTCTTGTAAAATCACCACTACGCACATCAAACTACTGCTGCTGTAAAATCAAATAAGACTTCTCTCTCTGATAATTTACTCATGATGGTCTGTTCCTGTCAGTCACCACCTGGCAGTCTAAAATACTCGGTAACCATGGTAACGCCTGGCCAAAGTGTGACACTATGGTGTTTAACTTCAGTTGCTTATCGTATGAATCATGTGATGACAAATCAAACTGAGCACTATTAGGAATGGAGAACATGACAACAGAAGGCTCATCAACAATACGTTTCCTCTGAGGGAAAACTCTCCACAGGAATCCTAAACTGTTGGTGCATCATGACAGGCAGAATCATGTATGTAAAGAGGATAAAAAGTAGTGACTGTTACTGGCCACGATTGTAATGTAGTAATAAAATTTGTGCAGCAGAACCTTTTTTCTTATTCTACCCCATTAACAATCTGGGCACCCCTCAGATTTATCTTGTGAACATTAGGAGGGGCCTGACCCCGAGGTTGGGAACCGCTGGATGGAACTTCCTCATAGTATATGAAGTAATTACAGCTACAACAGAATTGATGCAATTATGATAATCAAATGATAAATTATCACATAATATATCAGTCACAGGGCCAATTTTCTACAGAACAAGTTTTACTTTTGATACTTTTAGCAGATAAAGCAGGACGTTTACATTGTTGTATTGCTGCTTTGACTTGAGTAAAAGATTTTAATACTTCTTCCACCACTGGGTATTTGTGAGGGAGCTCACCAAAGTTTAAAATATTTCATTTTCAGTTTTGTCATTGTTTTGTTTATTGGTCAAATAATGTTTTCTAATGTTTTTCTTTTCTAATAAACCTTGCATTGGGTTAGTCTGTCAGTTCATTCTCTTGTGCTTTGTTTCCACCCCGCCTATTTGAATTATGTTGAATAATGTAATGAAACTAAGACTGTTAAGACTGTGCTATCTTACAATCAATAAGCTCATAATCTCTGCATTGACCTTTCCAGCTCAAATGACCATTTCTGCCATCTGTCTGTCCCTGTAGGTTCCGAGTCGTCTCGCAGCAGACTGAGGAACATGGTGACGCTGCGTCTGTCCGGCCTGGATGTTAGTGAGTCCACTCTAAGGCTACTGCAGCGGCACATGCCACAGCTGGAGAGGCTTGACCTGGCGCACTGCAAAGACATAACAGACTCGTCCATCGCCCTGCTGGCAGCAGCTGGGACCCACACCCGCAACAACCTCACTGAACTCACACTGGCAGGTGGGTATTAAAGCAAAATCACGGTCCCACTGATGGATCACATTGCCTTTCATCTTGCTGGTTCTCTGTTCCAAGTTAAAACAGTTTCTGCTGCTTTGCAAAGGCGTTAACCTCCCGCCTGGGCTTCTTTTCTGAAATCATTACAAAGAGCTGCAACTTAAAATGATCTCCTATCAGTACCAACTAATTGATGATTCATCAAACCAGTTATTTTACTTTGTAAAATAACAAGCATGCGTCTTATTTTATGCTCTATAAAAAAAATGTTTAAATTATAAATAAATGTAAATATAAATGTTTTAACTATGTCTGTCAGAAAAAAAGGTTTTGTTGATATGGTAAGTTATTAATTCCAGTTGATGAGAACCTTTTTTAATATTGGATATCTACTGATAGCAATTCTGATCCAGTCCTTATATTTACACAACAGCAGACAATGAACTTTGAAGTAAACGGTACATTCTTCTGACTTTAAACTACCTTATTTTTCATGAACTACTTTATCCACATTAACTTGACATGAAGCAATCTGCTTGAGAGAAAACCCTTCATTCACTTTCATTTGTTGGAACTAAAAAATTGCTCACTCCATTCAAGGTCGTACAGTGGTGGTGCTTTTACCTCATAATAAATAATCTTTGTAGTTTGGAGCACAGACACCAGCCAGCCACCAGCACAGGGTACTTTAACAAGACAACAACAGAGTTTTATTCAGGATGAGAGCAGTTCCTGATGTCTGTCTGTCTGTCTGTCTGTCCAGGTTGCAGTGAGCTGACTGACGGCTGTCTGTCCTACTTGAAGCGTCTCTCCTCTCTGACTCTGCTGGACCTCAGAGGCTGTAAGAGCATCAGCAGACGAGCCTGTGACGCCTTCATCTCTGACCTGTCCCACGTTGCCCTCTTCTGTATGATGGAGGAGAAGCTCATCCAGCGCATAGACTAACACACAGCTTGAAGCAGCTGTTAGAGAGGGGAATGTATTTTTCTATATGCTCAGCCTGTGTGTATCTTGTTCTTCCAAATATGAAGAAACATTAAGCTAAATAAACTGGTCCCTAAAGCAAACGGCTCCACAGGTCCTAAAGTCGTATTTTCTGATTCAACATGTAAATAAAGACCTGTGGAGTTGTGGGAAGGTGTAATTTTTTTTCACTCATGATGGAGCCAGGCTGGCAGTTTCCCCTTGCAAGACCACAAAGATTTCTCTTTGAATATTCCTTTCAAAGGTCTCAATCACATGGACTCCAAAGACTTTTGTGACCTCGGACCTTTATTTTATACAGACACAGGATGGAGAATTACTTGTAAAAGACGTCCTGTAATTGTTTTTGGAGTGTTATGTTGAAGAAAAAAATAGAACCTGTTTGTCCACTGAACTTGAACAAAGTGGGCGTTAATGTATATTTCAGTGCTATTCAGTGTACAGTGATTTCCATGTGTATGTGTTCAGTTTTTTATGTTCCAAAACTGAATTGTTGAATTTTGTATTTGTTTAGTAGCTAAAGCATTACGTTTACCACATAAAGTCATTTGAAATATAATATACTGTGTGGCTACCTTCTCAAAAATTATTTAGTGTGTGAGCAGGAATTACCGCCAATGATGGCTATACATACCATGAACTGACTGACTTTATAAAAGCTTGTCTGGTTCAGTGGGATTAAATTAAGTACTCACATACTGTAAACAGAAGCTGCCAGTGTACATCAGTACTAGTAAATTGTTGGTGAAATCAATGCCAATGATGTCCATGTAGGATAAGTGAGTGTTTTTTATGATTTGGGTAAACTGCTCCTTTTATTAACAGCTTTGCCGTTTAAAAATCCTGACAAAAACACAGATGTTCCAAACTCCCCTTTTATTACAAACCAAAAATTCTTTTACATCTATGAAGAAACACAAGTGTACAGTGTGCCTGTGCTCATGTCATGTCATCAGTACAGTGTGTGCTGTGTTTCTGTTGGTCTAGTAGCTCCTGGTGGCCTCATATGTATCTGGAAAAGGGAGGCTGACGTGTCCACTTCCAGCTACCAGAGGCAGGATTCCAGCGTTGGGAACAACATTCCATGACAGTGTCAGAGTGATGTTCTTATTGGCCCTGGAGACAACACAGACATGACATTAGCCAATCATTTTAGTAGCATGCTGTATTTCTGTGAGCTAACCAGGAAGTGGTTCCCTCGACCAAAGGTTTATGGGATTAATAAGTATATGATCCTTACACATTTTGTCCAGCAAGATAATCTTCACAGATGAACACCACTTTAAGGATTTTTGAGACATAAATGCAATCACCAGAAGTAAAAAGCTAATGTTAGGCTTTAAATGTGATTGCATGACTTAAACATCACCACCACTAAGCTTCCTACTATACTATACAAATTTTACTACAAACTGATCAATGTACAAGTTGTAAAGTCAGAGTTAGAATAGTTTGTAACAGGAGTGGGCCTGTAAAGTCGGACTAGTGAGTAGATGAGTCTCTGTGTTCGCTGTGATGACATTTAATGTCCCCGACAACCTCTGTAGTCTCATTTAGACACTTCGTTTTTAAAACAATGAACGCTTTATAATTCATATGTGGGTCACCTATTGACTTATATTGTAGAACAAAGCATGAACATCTCTTAATCTTGTATTAACCACAAGAAAAAAACATACACACAAAAAACGACTTCAACACAAGGGAACCAGAAGTGCAAAACTGACAACTTAATTCTGGGTTTTATGACTCATTCTTTCAGAACACTATATAAGATGCAGATGCATATTGTATTGTGGGAAATGTAGGATTCAGCATTTTTGGAGATTGACCCATACGAGGGACTAAAAGTCAGGATATGTCAGCCTCTGTCCTCCTTGATTTGGACCTTAAAAAAAACAAATAAAAAACAACCTCTACTGTCAGTCCCCCAACTTTATGGAGTGACAATATTCAATTGCTGGATTATTCCTTTAAATTTGGCAGTTTTCAAGTCTGCGTAATGACTGAACAAAACTCCTACTTATCTTTTTTTTTGTCAGAATGGAAAAGACTTTTGATTGTTATTTTTTTCAGATTTCCAAAGACAGTCTGATTTTGCTAGTCTAAACTATTCTGAGGTAATATTGAAACATAATCTGGATAATCCAGTAAATTCAAATGTTTCCTTTTCAATCAAACATCAGGGTGTGTCACAGGCCATCCTTACACCACACATACTGTTTAATTTGGATGAAGCTACAAGATTTTGCTGCACAGTTCATGTGGATGTCACTTTGGGATCTGCACAATTTTGTCAGCAAGAAACATTTGCAATTTATAGAATGATCAAGAGTTTAAAGCATTCACTAATATATATAATATTAATTTAGAGATCTCACCAAATCAAGTGCCATGGTGAAGTAACCTCCAATTCAGGAGTGTGTGTCCATGTGTCTTACCTTAGTCCGTTCCCATCATCGAAGAAGAAGTATTTGGATTTCATGTCTCTGAGGTT
This sequence comes from Pagrus major, assembly GCF_040436345.1. Lineage (NCBI taxonomy): Eukaryota > Metazoa > Chordata > Actinopteri > Spariformes > Sparidae > Pagrus > Pagrus major. Next base: position 35,370,794 of record NC_133215.1, on the reverse strand, counting down.
CAGTTTGGTGTTTTCACCTCGAAGGACGATCTTATCCCAAAGCACCACCTGGTTCAGAGACTGACACACACACACACACACACACACACACACACACACACACACACAATGTTCATTGATCAACAGAACAACTGTAAATGAAACAGAGGCAGCTCATTTCTTCTGTTGTCCCAAACAGCCACGTTGAAAATAAGATAACATTTACTGCAAGCACATGCATCTGTTAATGAATCCTAATATATACTACATGTTTTATTACAATATTATTACATATAGTAACCCATACACTCAGTGCCCACTTTATTAAGTACACTTGTAAAATCTAATGAAATCCAGTAAAGCAGCTTGATTTACACTGTCACAGTTGTCGCGGGGCATTTCTAGGGTTTGTCCACACTAGCAATACCTGTGTGTGTGTGTGTGTGTGTGCGCGCGCGCTATGACTTACATTGCTCTTTGTTGCGTACTCGGCAGACAGATAGAGAAACAGCTGTTTAACATTCCAATCAAAAATTGGCTGCAAATGTGGGGAAAGTTGAGGAAGAACAAGAGAAGAGACATTCCCCTGCAGGAAGCAGACCTGCTGAGTGTGACTCTCATCACACGGAGATCATGTCAACACCACACAACCACAGTTTAACCTCAGGATTGCTGTAGAACACAGAGACATGCACTTCTGCAAACAGAACTGACACTAAAATAAGATTTCTTTCCTCTTTTCCCACGTACCGTACACTACAGCACATGTCATTTTGAGTAGCAATATTCTAAAGGATATCAGCTGAGAGGTCAAAGGTGATGAAGCCCAGATCACTGCGCTCTCTGGGTCCTGTGAAGTCATCAACATTCTTCCTGTGAGACAGAGAAAGGAGGAGGATGAAGCACTCTTCATAATTTACATCACAGAAAAGCAAAACATCCTATTGTCTGATTTTGTTCTAATATGGTGCAGCTCTGGTTATTATTACCATAACTGTGTTCAAAAAGGTGGAAAAGCTAGAGCAGATAAATAAACAACACCTTTAAAGCTTTAGACCATTACATCTGATGTTGAGCTTGTCTCGATGCTCTCCACATTGATTTTACATTCATTTGACTGCGGTGGGTGATGTGCCTAAGTCTTATAATGGTTAGGAAAACCCAGCCATACGTATAGACACTCAGTTCGTCTGTTAACTATAACTATATATAGAGTGCTATATATATAGATGTCAACATGATTGAACTAAATAAGCTTTAGTTTGTATTAAGATTTCATAAGTATATACAAGCTGTCATTAAAAAAAAGTTGACCTAAACGCAATATTGTGAAAAATGTATAATACAGTCATCTAATTCTGGAAATGTGTTATCACAAAGTAAGTAAACAGGACTGTTACTGAGCATTCAGTGATAGTGTCAGTGCTGGACAGTTTCCTGTACAGATGGATTTCCGTGTGCCATGAACTCATCAGCAGGTGTGAGATGCTCATTAAAGCAGTTCAACAGCGTTCCTCACTATACCAACATCAGTTTCTCTGATTTCACTCTACATTCATAATACAAATTGCTAAAACTGTCCGGTGGGTCTATATAATTCCAACTCCAACAGTCACAAGTGTTTCAAACTGTTAGGTTGAGCCTAACACCAGCAGCAGGCCCTGCAAGCTGCGTCTGTACGCACGAATAGCATCCGAAAGCACCCAGCACCAGAGTCTTTCAGCTGCTCTTCTGCCGTGCACACTTTAGCGTTGAGGGTAACAAATGTAACATAGCTATAATGCAGTAACAGAACATGCACAGCAGCACACTTAATGCTAACAGCTGTTGAACGACGATGACTCTTACAGCATGACTTTAGCGACGTGGATGTCCACAGGAACTCTTCTGTCTTTGAAGGCTGTCGTGATGAAACAGCCGAAAGTTAAGGCCGCCATGACGCTCAGAGAGAAGGCGAACAAAGAGTTAGCTCTGGAAAGTACCGTATTCATCTTTCACTACCAGCTACAGCTACAGGAATGATAAGAATAACTGATTCAATTGTATTGAACAGGCAGTACGCGGTAGCTAGCTGCTGGGTAAAACGGAAGTGTCGAGTTACTTAGAATTACACGTACTTCCTGTTCATGCATTTCAAAATAAAACTTTTTTGGCTCTGACCGTTTTTGTCATCGAAAGAAATATAATGAGAGAAAAAGAAAAGATTTGTACATGAAGCACCTTCAAAAATCTGATATTAGATGTGTACATTCAAACAGACCAAGGGAGGCTCGCTCCTTATCTAAGAAGCAAATGTTTGCAACAGAATCGTCAAACACCACTGTGTTGGAGGAGCAGCTCGAAAAGTAGCTTGAAAATGTATTGAATTCACTGCAGTGGTAGTTGGTGTTTTATTGTCCTGTGGGTACGGATGTACTACCATTTCTGTGTGTGTCACCGTGAACTTGCGCAACAGCAAACCAAAAGGAAATTTAAATACGAGCGATGAGTAGGCGGAAGTACAGACAGATGGTCGTTGACTCGCTGCATTGTACGCTGTTCGTACGTTGACGTCGCCGCCATATTGGATGTGGCGACTGGAGAGATGCCTCACTCATGTGCTGCTCTGGGCTGTGTACACCGTTGCACTGTCCAAACCAGATCCCGGGGAATTACCTTTCACCGGTAAGATTCTTTGTGGTTGTATTTCGCCATTATAACAGCATGTAGACAAGTACATTTGCCAACGTTGTGGCTAATGCTGTGGATCCCAGCGGTCAAGCCAGCCTTCAGACAACATTTTGGCTAAACTTATTTTGACTGTTTTCATAAGTGGAGCCTGGCTTGGCCGCAGTCTATGAATTTACAGATTGTATAAGAAATTAGCCATATTAGCCTAAATTGCCCTGAACTAACTACTCTGATTGTTGCTAGTTGTTTAGCTCACTTTCTCACACTTTGAAGGTTTCCCAAAGATCAAGAATTGAGGAAGCAGTGGGAAGAAGCTCTCAGAAGGGAAGGGTTCTGTGCCACTCAGTCGTCCACGCTCTGCAGTGAGCACTTCAGACAGGAGGACTTTGACAGAACAGGTCAAACGGTCAGGATCAGAAATGGAGCTATTCCATCTGTCTTCAGTTTCCCAGCTCATCTACAAAGGGTAGGTATAATACAAGGCTGTACACTTAAATCTGTTCAAGTTGTTTTTTTAAAGTATTTTATCTTTCACTTAAGCCAGTGGCAACCAGGACATCCCGGACCTCGAAGAAGGCTCCAGAGAGCCCATCAGTGGACGGTTCCCAGCCTGTCCAAGAGACTGAACCTCTTCCTGTGCCCAATGTTGTGAGTACTTGGTACTAGCTATGCCCCAAACAGCTGTGCATCATGACCCTGGTCATAATCAAACCTCTTGTCAGATATGCGGGCCTCCTGACAGCACGTTGTACTAGCTATGAATGGACCGGCTGTGACTGTGAGTGATGTGATATAAACATGACTCAAAATGTTTTCATCCTTGTGTCTACTAGGACCACTCCTACGCACTGCCTACATCTCCCGATGATCTAAGGGCCAGACTCAGTGAAGCCTTGGCTAGGGTAGAGAGTCTGGAAAGAGAGAAGAGGAATGCGAAGGATCGAGAACGGAGGGCAAAGAACACATTGCGTGGTCTTCTGGAGGATCTGAGGGGGAAGAACCTCACAAATGATGAGCTGAAAGACGATTTAAACTCAGGTAAAATGAAAGTACAAAAATATGATGAACTTAAATGTAAAACACTTTCCCATCTTTGTTAAGACTTCCTAGTCATTATTTCAAGGGTACTTACTAATTAGCCTGTGCTAACTGAATTTCAGATCTTCCAGTACACCTCCTGTCAAAACAGGGCCATGAGTACACAAAAGACCAGAAGGAGTTTGCCCTCACTCTTCACCTACATGGTCCGAAAGCTTAGTGCTATCAGAGAGTCTCTGCATCTTAATTTCCCACATCCACACACACTGCACTGGTATTCTTCATGTCATTTGAAATCTTTTTTTCTATCTAAGCTGTGCATATTATTTTATCCCATGACTGAACAGGTTGAAAGGCGGATATAGCTACACTTATCATTATTACAATAAATAAATAATGATATAGAAGGCTTTAAATAGATCCCCCTCTCCATGATCAATTGGTTGCCGACTGGTATCGACTGATACTGCTTCCAGTGATTAGTGATCAGCCCCAAAAATCCTGATCAGGGCATCTGTATTAAATAACTGCTTTTTAATTTTCCTAAGGTGGATGCGTTCTGTGGATGCCAAGCCTGGCCTCAACATGATGATGTTGGACATATTTAAAAGAAGACAAGAAGAAGACCCAACAATAAACACTAAACAATTCCTCATTTTGCTGGGGACCCCCTGGAACCACCCGGGGCTCCCTGGACCCCACTTTGAGAACCACTGCTTCAAACATGCCGACAGTAGACAGTGACGTGTAGTAACGCTGGTACTGTCCTTTAAACATGCTGACATGTTGTTGAGTCTGTTACTGCACCAAGTGTATGTATTTTTAATGTGGCAGCTTTTATGTCCGCTAAATTTCCCTCAGGACAAATAAAGTAATGTTGAATTTTGAATCAGTCTGTTTAGTATTAATTATTACAGTACTTTTCATCCCATATCCCTTAACTTGTTTAACCAGTCTAGGTGTCACAAGCACTTATTCCTCATATGATATTGATCAAACAAAGTATGGCCAACTGACTTGCATAATATATTGTGGATATTTATAATAGTACTCTCCTGCAGGTTTAATGTTTTAAAATATTTTTTTTTACCATGAATATTATTGTATACAATAAAATAAGTGTCTATAATTTTCTGTCATGGAGTATATCACTTCACTACTAAAAAAAGCTAAAAAACTACCAGCTTATTTTGATTTGCAGACTTTGTTCATTTTTTGTCATTAGTAGTACTTAATTATAAATCATTGAATATAAAAATGATTGATCTAAATCAGTTAAATGTAAACGTTGGTGCTTTTTTTCAGAAAACCCACAGTTTTCACATCTACTAGAAGTTGTTAACAGGGCAGACCTGCCACATCCAGTATGGCGGATGCACTAACGTATTGCGGCAACGGGCCCACAAAGTCAATGTGGCGTCTATGGGAGGATTGAGTACACTCTTGTTTTTCAATAACTTTATTCATCCCACATTCACGAATAATGATTGATTGCACAAGAACAATCAGTGATGGTACACTGGAAAACATACTGTTGACTGTATGTATGGACAAAATGCAAAGCAAGAAAATACATTTGGGGGCCTGGTCACAAATATGTTTTCAGGTTGAACAAAAATAGGTCGAACAGGTTAAAGCATGCAAATCAGAGTAGTTTTTCTTTTAATGAGGATGTTATTTAGGCTAATTGTTACTAAAATCTTGTTTTCGAATAAGTATTTTAAGTGTTTTGATTGAGAAATCTATGACAACACCAGTCAAAATGTCATAGGCCTAACCAATATTTAGAGTTCAGAAAATAAAACTTTCACAATTATTTTTAAAAGTTTTAATGTTTTTGCTTTAGATCTGACTGTTTTTTCAAGTTGTTTGGCCACATTGTAATGCTGCAGTGTATTTTAAGTTCCAAAATGTCTGAAATATTTTACAGTCCTTAATAACGCCATAAAATGAAATTATGCATTTAAAGGGGAAAAATCAGTGTTAATCCGTCTGACTGAAATTGTTAGGCTACTTGGTATGACACCTAATGAGTTTCCTCATTCATTTTGTTGGAGCTATTTGTTTGTTGTTAGTTTTGGTTATTATTTTTGCTAATAATAAGTAGTATTTTGTGTTTGATTATTCTAAACGTTTGCTTTATTTAGATTAGAGTTTGACAGCATTTTCTTTTGCTTGTTATTTGTTTAGTCTATTTATTTCCTTCTTTAGCATGTTCAGTTTTGTCTAGTTAGTATTTTGTGTTGTTTTTTGTTTTTATTTAGGACTTTGGGTAACACTGTGGGCAGCCGAGGTTAAATAGGCAGAAGGATAGGTGTAGGACCAACATGCACCTGGGTGGGCCTATGGTTTTTTACCAGAGCAAGAGAGGCGTGCAGATCTCCTTTGTTCTTTGTTTGCTTGCTTTGATTTGGAAAATGAATCAGGAAAAACAAAGGGACTAAATGAATGAATGGACAATGAATTTCTATTGCCTCTGTACATTACAAGCCCATGGTGCAGTGGCTCTTTGATTATCATGAACTTTGATTTAAAATTTGATTTAGATTATCCGACAAATGGCCACTACAATAATAATAATAATAATAATAATAATAATAATAATAATAATAATAATAATAAATATATATATATATATATATATATATATATATTTATGTATATATATATATATATATATATATATATATATATATATATATATATACACACACACACATATATAGAGAGAGAGATATACAAAAGATCTATCAAAATCGATGACTATGTCTCTCTCTCTCTCTCTCTCTCTCTACATATATATATATATATATATATATACATATATATATATATATATATATATATATATATATATATATATATATACTGTAGTTAAAACAATACATGTGCTTAAAAACAGGCTAGGTCATTGTGTTGGGCACAAAATACCTAACACAGTCGACTACTATGTCAATATACATAGTTGAAAATAGGATAGTTCAATGTGGCGGACTTAAAATACCAATTACAAACAACTACAATGTCTCTTTATATATTTAAATATAGGACAGATCATTGTGTTGGGCACAAAATACCTATCACAATCGACTACTCTGTCTATATAATATAGCTAAATACCAAAGAGAGATCTTTGTGTCTGGCGCAAAATATCTATCGTATTGTCTACTATTACCACATACATAGTTAAATATAGAAGGGATCATTGTGTCGGGCACAAAATATCTATCACAATCGATTACTATGTCCATACATATGTCGTTAAAAATAGGATAGATTGTTGTGTCTGGCACAAAATACCTATCACAATCGACTACTGTGTCTGAACATATAGTTAAAAGTAGGATAGATCATTGTATCAGACACAAAATATTTATCACAATCAAGTACTATGTCTACATATACAGTACTGTGCAAAAGTTTTAGGCAGGTGAAAAAAAGGCTGTAAACAAAGAATGCTTTCAAAAATGGAAATGTTAATAGTTTATTTTCATCAATTAACAAAATGCAGTGAATGAACAGAAGAGAAATCTAAATCAAATCATTGTGTGACCACCTTTTGCCTTCCAAATAGCATCAATTCTTCTAGGTACACTTGCACACAGTTTTTGAAGGAACTCGGCTGGTAGGTTGTTCCAAACATGTTGGAGAACTAACCACAGATCTTCTGTGGATGTAGGCTTCCTCACATCCTTCTGTCTCTTAATGTATCCCAGACAGACTCCATGATGTTGAAATCAGGGCTCTGTGGGGGCCATACCATCACTTCCAGGACTTCTTGTTCTTCTTTAGGCTGAAGATAGTCCTTAATAACATTGGCTGTATGTTTGGGGTCGTTGTCCTGCTGCAGAATAAATTTGGGGCCAATCATACGCCTCCCTGATGGTATTGCATGATGGATAAGTATCTGCCTGTATTTCTCAGCATTGAGGACACCATTAATCCTGACCAAATCTCCAACTCCATTTGCAGAAATGCAGCCCCAAACTTGCAAGGAACCTCCACCATGATTCACTGTTGCCTGCAGACACTCATTATTGTACCGCTCTCCAGCCGTTCAGCGTACAAACTGCCTTCTGCTACAGCCAAATATTAAATTATATTAAAATTTTGACTCATCAGTCCAGAGCACCTGCTGCCATTTTTCTGCACCCCAGTTCCTATGTTTACGTGCATAGTTGAGTCGCTTGGCCTTGTTTCCATGTCGGAGGTCTGGCTTTTTGGCTGCAACTCTTTCATGAAGACCACTTCTGGCCAGACTTCTCCGGACAGTAGATGGGTGTACTTGGGTCCCCCTGGTTTCTGCCAGTTCTGATCTGATGGCACTGCTGGACATCTTACGATTCCGAAGGGAAATAAGCTTGATGTGTTTGTCATCTGCTGCATTAAGTTTCCTTGGCTGACCACTGCATCTACGATCCTCAGCGTTGCCCGTTTCTCTGTGCTTCTTCAAAAGAGCTTGAACAGCACATCTTGAAACCCCAGTCTGCTTGAAATCTTTGTCTGGGAGAGACCTTGCTGATGCAGTATAACTACCTCGTGTCTTGTTGCTGTGCTCAGTCTTGCCATGGTGTATGATCTGTGAGATGAAACTGTCTTCCAGAACCTCACCTTGGTAGCAGAGTTTGGCTGTTCCTCACCAAGTTTGAAGCCTCCTACACAGCTGTTTCTTTCAGTTAATGACTCAACCTACTACTTTCAACCTACATGTGAAATTGATGATCATTAGCACCTGTTTGGTATAATTGGTTGATCATACACCTGACTATAATCCTACAAAATCCCTGACTTTGTGCAAGTGTACCTATAAGAATTGATGCCGGTTTGAAGGCAAAGGGTAGTAACACCAAATATTGATTTGATTAAGATTTTTCTTTTTTTCCGCTCTCTGCATTTTGTAAATAGATAAAAATAAACAGTTATTATTTATATTTTTGAAAGCATTCTTAGTTTACAGCATTTTTTCGCACCTGCCTAAAACTTTTGCACAGTAGTGTATATTGTTTAAAATAGGATATATCATTTTGTCAGCTATACAATACCTATCACAATCGACTAGTATGTTTATATACATATATATATATGTATATATATATATATATATACACACATATATCATTAAATATAGAACCGATTATTGTCTTGGGCACAAAATACCTATCACAATCGACTACTATGTCTCTACTGTACATTTATAGTCAAAAATAGCATAGATCATTGATCAGACAAAATACATAACAAAGTCGACTAGTATGTATATACATATATAGTTAAAAACTGAATATATCCTTGTTTTGGGCACAAAATACCTATCACAATCAACTACTTTGTCTATATTTCAAAATCTTTCTGTAATTTAAAAGAAATTTAAATTATGTTACTCTGTACTTACCACCTACTTCCACACCTGGAAGATGAAGTATTACCCAGCATTAATTTAAATGCATATTAATACAAGATTAACGTTTAAGAGTGATTTCATTCATCTTGAAAAACGGCCCATCTCAATAGGAGAAAAGCAGCCTTTGTATTTCAAGATGAATGAATTGCAATACTGAAAAAAAAACCTTGAACAAAGATTGAATGTAGGATACTTGCAAAACTTCGTCATCCTGAGAGCCACTGTCGATGAAGGGGACGAAGGCATCATGTTTCTGTGTCTTCTGAAGTTAAGGGTGTTGTTCCATTCCCCAGGTGGACAACCTCACAAAACCCAATCAGGTGTGATCAGCATTGTAGTTTGTCTTTAGTTTACTCTGTGAATGTCAGTGTTGATGTGTTCACTTGCCTTTGATTTGAGTTAACAATGTGACTGTAGAACACTTGTCATAATGGAGCAGAACTCCTGAATTCTATTTGTAAAACAACAGAGTTCTTTATTCATATATTGTATATTTAAATACAAACACACTCACTCTCTCTCTCTCTCTCTCTCTCTCTCTCTCTCACACACACACACACACACACACACACACACACACACACACACACACACACACACACACACACATATTCATAAACACCAAATTGCATTACCTTAAATATGTTCTTATCAGCAGATGATGTGCTTAAATTTTTTTTAAAGTTGAATTTATGTTTCAAAACTGTGAGATTTCTGTCCATGTGCAAAAACAGATATATGCCTGCACTGAGGGAACATTGTCACTTATAGTACAATAAAATATTTTTGCATTGTTTGTATCTGTTGCCATGTTTTGTTGTCGTTAACCTGAAAGATTACAGAGCTTATGTTCAGTATATGCATATGCACACATTATATTGCAAATATTGGGAGACTTTTAAGCAGCATCACTAAAAACTAGTTTGTACTTTTGCTATAAAAAACAAAGATGTTTTCACAGCTCTGTTGGAGCTCAGCACTCCTGCTGCTGTGTGATGGCTAATCATATATAATGTGACACTAAGTGAACATCAGGGTCAAGATTTCCCAAAAACTGTGTTTAGTTACATTTCAGCTAGAATCTGAATTCAACTCTGCTTTGATCGCATTATAAGTTGTATTGATCTACAGTTTCATCTGCAGTAGATGAGAAATTATAAAGAAAAGTGAAAGGCCAAACTTAATAAACATTTAAGGTATTTTGAATAGGTCTGTCATCTAAAGTTATGCAAATTGCCTATTTTGCTCTCATACACAAGTCTTGGTAAATACACCTCTACTCTAGGTTCAGGAGGAGCTAAGGGACATAAATTAAAGTACATAGACAACAACGTCAGTTGCAAAATGTAATTTTTAGTCTGTCTGTTCTGTGATCACGTTCAGTATTTGTCTTGTCAATCCACTGTCTGTGGTTAAATGTTTGTAACTCTTCCTGTGACAGTTTCTTGAAATGGTGTGCACTCTTCGTGGATGTGTGTAGCAGTCCTGGCGACTGGTATCACCCTACCACCAGGTGGAGTGTTGGATGAGTCAATTCTGCGTTCAAAGTACACTGGGAATAGGACTGGATCTTTAAAGGTGGTTCTCACTCTTACCATAAGACCTGACCTGTTTTTTGCAAACAGAACTTCAAGATTTCACTCTATTTGTTGTACAAAAATCATACTAAAGCATAACAACAGAGTAACACCAGGTGTCACATACAGCATAATACTCAGTGATAACATCTTCAGACCTAGTTCGGAAACTTTCAGTTTAGTGTGTCTGAGTTCAGCAAGCAGAGTTCCAAAGTGTGTGGGGTCTGACGGCAAAAGCCTGATCACCCTTTGTCACTGACCGTGACCAGGAGTAACCAGCAGGGCTCCATACGTAGATCTCAGTGGGCGTGAGAGCACATAACAGGTTAGTAAATCTGAAATGTATTTAGGTACAAGGCTGTTCAAGGATTCAATGGGCAGCCAGTGTAGGGAGGCAAGCCGTAATGTGGTCATTCTATTTTGTCCCTGTAATGAGCCAAGCAGCAGCTTTTTGGATCAATGTTGGTAGGATCTAAAATGAGAGTTAGTGAAATGGCAAGAAAACAGAACACATAATAGAAACAGAACTATGAGTTGGCTGGAGTCATGGCAAGAAGAAACTTAAGTAGACACTGTGGGTGCAAGCGGTTGAAAGAGACCTGTTAAAAGAATGGCAAGTGGTCAGATGGACATATAGGGTCAGATAAAGTCTGACAGTCTTTTTGGTCATTTTCTTACAATAAACAAAGAGATAGTAAAATGTTTTGTGCTGTATGTTCTCCCACTTAGTTACTACGGTTGTCATTCCACTGTATTTTGCCTTTATCACAATTAGGTATACACATCTCAATTAACCTTATAGATCTAATAACAAAACTAAATCAAACCAGATCAAGGCGAGGTTGGTGTCGAGCTTGTTCACCTGCCAGAGAGAACTGTTTAATCGTTCATCAAAAATAACAAATGGGAACCTGTTAGATCAGAAATAGATTCCTCTTCTAAAGAGTCACAGTGCTAAAGAGGTGAGTTGTGATTGGTGATTTAAATGTGGACAGGCTGGAACAGTCTGACTGTGTTTAGGAAGAGAGCTCCAGATAGATCCAGAAGTACAAAGAGCACTGCCTTTCAAATAAATGGGAAACAATTAAGAGCACTTATTGGAGTTAAGCTGTTGTTTTTCAGTGTGTTCGTGACATTCAGACAGAGGCTGCCACAGTTTGACCTACTTTAGGAAGTGGCAGTCAGTAGCTTGAGTCTATACAGCAGCTGCTGCTCAAGTTACACTGCTATGTTGCATATGTGTAGTGGGTGGCTACACCTACTATGTACCAAGCCTTGCTGAAAGAGAGGCTGTTCAGTTAGACTGATATGTAGGGCTGATGGTTGCTGTTGGTTATCTGGTGTGCCTGGTCCAGTCAGTCCCATTTCATTTTGGATTAATATATCAGAGGCAACTGATGTGTGTAGATATGCTTTAAATGTGTAAGCTTTGTGGGGTGATGTGGTAACATCACCTGCCCCTGAATGTGGCCAAGACCAAGGGGAGGTAAAAAGTGGGGAAACAACAGACCTTAACAAACCCAATCTCCATTCTCGGAGAGGAGGTGGAAGTGTTGGAGGGCTGGAGCGATGTACTATAAATGTCTCAGAGTCCAACTGGACTAGAATAAGGATGTTCACAGTAATGCTAGACTGTACTACTTGAGGAAGCTCAAGGTCTGCTGGGGCAGCAGCACCAGAGCCAGTGACACCAACTGACCAGACCGTCTATCTATTTACAGTAGGGTTAAAAAGTCTGACACCACTAGTCTAAATACTTCTATTTTGTCTCCAATGTGATACTAATTTTCATTACAAAAGATAATGTCAGATTACGAGTTAGTAAAAAGGTGAATGTTTGGAAAAAATGTCAATGAATGTCAGATTATCTCAGTATTTGATTTGTCCCCTTTTTGCTTTAATGGCAGAATGAACTTGAGCTGCATGGACTCCACAAGTTAGTGTAAAACCTGTGACTGATGTTATCCCAGCATGATCTGACAGTGTTCCACAAAGTGCCCCCTTTAATGTTCAATGGGGTTTAGGTCAGGTGACTGTGGAGGAAAGTCCATGACGGTCAGGTCACCTTTAAAAAGTTATGATGACACACAATATTGACTATATGAAAATTCAGTACAAAACTAAATGTATGTGTGTGGTGTATAGCTCAACTGGAATCTGAGCATTAGTCAGATTTGATGAGATTCAATCCTATGATCCTATGTGAAACACAAAGAGTTAAATGGGCACTATGTAGGGTGATCTGGGACATTGGGTAATGTGGGACACATAAGCTCAAGTATTATAACTTTCTGTTCTAAAAAAATGAAATGAACGGGACTTTTACTAAAAGTTAAATATGGATGCCATGTGCATGAAATCACATGACTTTATGGAGGCGATGTCACAGAGCACTTGTCAATCACAGAGCATCCCAGGAAATTGCATGACAAGGTCATGAAAGATTAATCTCAAGGATATAAATCTCATCACAAATAAAAATGATATGATCTGTTTAAGAAACAAAATATTCATTAAAATGTTGGAAATATGTTTTAGTTTTTATTTTCTAGTTGTCCCACTTTATCTAATGGGAATGAAAATGTAGGACAGCATGGTTCAGGTAACCTGGGACAGTCATTTAACCCTCATTCTACCAACAGACGACATACAAGGGCGACAAGAAATGTTAACTTATTTCCTCTCAAATTTGTTATTAATAGTGTAATTATTGTCATCAAATTAAAAAATTATCATTTTAGGAAGGTTACTGTTGATTTGCTTTTTGTGTAAAAGAAAATATATACTGAGAGAATTTAAATGAAAATCCAAATTAATAATAAGGTTATCTAATTGTCTCTTGCGATTGCTTGATTTTTTTTTGTTTTGAATGGTATGCAATTTTCATAAAATGGTACATTTAATGAATAATCAAATTAATAATCAGTTGGGGCGCTGATTAGCTCAGTTGGTAGGGTGGGCATCCCATGTACAGAGGCCCTGTCCTCATTGCAGGAGCCCCAGGTTCGAGTCCTGGCCCGAGGCCCCTTGCTGCGTGTCGCACCCCCTCTCTCCCATCCCGCCTCCTGTATCTCTCAAGCTGTACTGTCAATAAAAATGCTGTATAAAGGCCAAAAAATAAATAAATAAATTAATAATCAGTAAGTCTAATTGTTGCTCGCTATTGGTTGAATTTAAATAGATTATTTAAAATGTTATGAAATTGTATTGTTTTTTGTCTCCTCTGGCCATGATGTCTGCATTCTATACATTCTTCTGGTGTGGCACTGGTTAGAAAATATGTCAGGGATTTCAGAAAGGTATAATGTATGTGTGTAGAGTGTCACAGTCACAGAAGTCAAAATTGCAAAGAAAAAAAAAAGTCATTCACTCTAGTTTTGGAGAAGAAATTCAAACTCAGAATTTTAATATCAACAATATTAATGAGGTAATAATACAAACTCAGAAATATTTATTTTCTCCATAAGTGAATAAACAAGCTGTTCTCAGAGGAAAATAAGGTCCCAGAACACTGTTTGAAGCTAGAAAGGTGGCAGGGTCCGCCACATATAAACAAAGTAAACAGTATAGATTGTGTTGTCCTTTAATGTCAGTTTGTTTATTCACTCATGAAAACAAAGACCGTTTGTTTATTTAGTCTGTTCAGGCAGAAAAAAATCTGCCAATTCCAACCTTTCTCTGCTCACTAACATTTCTTCACCTAAACTACTGAGTGCTCCTGTAAAGATCAGACTGTGTGTGTTTGTAGTCAGATATGCTTTCCCTGCTCCACAACACGCACACACAGCACACACACAGGGCTGAAAGCTGTGTGGAGGCCAGCTTTTGTCCACTTGAAGGACGAAAATAGTCTCCGTCGTCCACACGTGGGGGCGCATGTGAGATGGTCATGTGCGCTGAGCACAACAACAACAAAGCCGTTGGGCCAATCCGGTTGCTCCGCTCGCGCTCAGCCCTGCCTCGCGCCGCTCTGCTCTGCTCTGCTGCAGTCGTGTTATTGGAGCGATAAGCGCGTGAGGTCCGGCCGGGGGAACATGCCAGAGGTTGCGTCTGGAGCTCCGGAGATGTCCCGGAAAAGAGGCGCTGAGCCCGGACCACTGCCCGAGCACGTCCCGGAGAGGAAGAAGGCCTGCTGGGGTATTCTGACAAGCCAAGGTCGGTGCACTGCTGTGCTGTGGTTAAAGCACACGCTGTTTATGATGCAGGTAGAACAGATTGTCAGAACTCGAAAATATTGTGTAGTTGTATATATTCTAATAAAGTAGGCCACTGGAGGCGTGTAAATAACATCACATTGTTTAGTTATTGGCAGCTGTGTGGGCTAAAGCCTCCAGTGTGTCTGACATCTGATGCTGGTCTGGGGACTGCTGACAGCCTGATTCTTCACCAACCTGAAAAAATACAGTGATGATCAGGCCTCAACTCTCGTCAAAGCTACTTCTGATATGTCCTGTCTGGCATTACAGTATTAGAGCAATAGACGGTGCACAGTGAAATGCTTTCTCTTTTGAATGATCATTCTTTCAAATTGAATTGGGTACTTTTTAATCATAACATTTATAGTTATTAAACTTTAGTAAATAGTTATTTCACTGTTAACAAAAATGAAATGCTTTATAAACCATTTATTAAGCAGTTGTTTATTGTAAAGTTGCAACTGATGTTCATAATACTTTATAATTGCTTAATAAAGTAAACAACATTTAATTGTTTGTTAACAGTAAAGTGACTATTAACAAAAGTTACATTAAGTGTACATTTACTATTTATGAACGATGGTTACTATTGAGCGTTAGGAATGCTAAAGGCATGAAATAAATGATTGAGCTCTCAGGTTTGTGAAGCTTTTTCATTGTGTATTCAGGATGGTCTCTAACCAAAAGCTTAGTACTGGAATGGCATGGGTTCTTCTGACTGCAAATACCTGTGTAGCACTCCCCCTGATCATGTCACTTTCTGTTTCTCCTTGAGCATTTAAAGTCCTCACTATCTGCAAGCACTATCTGTTGACCTAGTAGAATATCATGATTAACAGAGGCACACCTTGACCCTGCAGTGTTGACTGCTTTTCACAATGTCTGACAAAGTTGTAATGCATCTTGGCAGATTAGATTATGGTGGGGGTGGGACCAATATATTTGATTCTCAAAAGTGTCTGCAGCAAATTTTCAGGAGTGCCTTGCCTGACAGGGGGCTCTGAATTGCCCTGCAGTGCTGTAAAAGTTAATTCCTGATGTATGATGTTTAATGAAATGTGGTCTGCCAAAAAGCAGACAAATAAGGTTAGAATTATAGATTATTATAATATTCAGGAATTAAATTGGATTTGAATATCATAATATGGTCAGTTCAGGATTATTTAGCTTAGACAGTCATACAGTTAAGAAGTAGCTAATTAGGATGCTTTCACATTCGTCATGTCAGAAGTGGATCATAATGACAAAATCATATGTGACTTTTGGGCAATATCAAACCAATCCATCAGCCTGTATTCTTTACCTTTCTGCTGTGAAGGCTTGCAGCTCACATGTTCTGACCATACTCAAATTATTCATGAACAGTGAGAGAAAAGGTGTGGGGGTGGGTTAGAGACAGGAGCAGAAGAGTTCACTTGGAATAAGCAAAAGGAGGAAAGTAAAGAAGATAAGGCTGGGCTTCGTGCTGCTGCAGCCCATTTGTAGATTATATTCATGTATTAACTTGGCACATGGTGTTAAGTGGGCCCTTACTGTCAGCTAGCTGTGTTGTTTGCATCACTGTAGCTCGTACGAGAGAGTTACTTGGTCTTCTTTGTGCAATCGTAGATCGGAACATTGGTACATTTTTCTTAAGAAGGCCATATTGCATGAACTGCCTCCACATTTGTGTCTCTACTGAATGCCAACAGCTGCAATCTTCAGTCATGTGGACAAATCATATATGTCATTCCTCAAACCTGCACTGTCTTTGGTCAAAGTGCTTTTAAAGTTTTTGCACCTTCCTCCTGGTGTAAGTTACAATAAACATGGAAGATTATAAGAACAGGATTAATGGCTATTTGAGCACTGAATGCACATGTCCTGTTACTGAACGCCGGTAAATTCATTGTCTTAATATAATTAGCTTCTCTCCTTATGTGATTTTTTTTTATGCTGCTGTCCAAGCCAGGACCCCCTTGTATAAGAGATTCTGAATCTCATTGCTAATATTCCTGATGAAATAAAGGTAAAATAGATACAAACTAAAATAGGGTTTATTTTACAGTTTGTATCTGTCCATTTAAAGTGGAAACAGACTTGTGTTTCCAAGTGGTATTGTTGTCTGTGCTACTGTTTCAAAACATCCGTATCACTTTCATTTTTAATTGAAGCAACTACCAGGAACACAGGAAAAAAACATGAGCTTATTTATGTATGTAGTCTATAATGGAGGCGTAAAAGCTGATAGAAATGGTGCAAGGCTGCCCTCCAAAAATACAATATCTCTAACACTGATCAGCTCTGAATTGTGCTTACTTTCACAACATAACTACACAATGTAATAATAACTACAACAGATTCACAGGGTGTAAAATACTTGCTCATGTGGGTTGAGAGTTTTAAAAGGTGGAGAGCAATCATCCCCTTGGTGCAGTAAATACATGTCAGGCTCAATCTATTGTTAGTTGGCATTTTTTAAAATATAGCCCAATAACCAATATTGAATTTTCCCTACATAAACATATAACATACAGAAACATTATTAACCAGAATGGCACTCAAAAGGGAGCATACCTCCACCAAGGCCCAACAGTCCCCTTTAATTCAATCAGTACAAAATCAGATAAAACATGTTTAAATCTGTTAAATCCAGATTTTTATTGGGATCTGCATCAAATTGTAGTCATTCATAGAAACCAACTTCTTAAATACACCAGATTTTTTGCATTATTCCCTGAGAATTAAATGAAACTGTAAAAACAAAATCAATTTAAAAAACGCAATATCTGACAATGATAAAGAAAGTGAGAAAAAATTCCTTGATCCATCTATTTCTCCGAATCTTTCTCCGAATCTGGTCTATTCTGGGCCGAGACCCATTCTCCATCCAAGCTTGGTGGAAATCCATTCAGTAGTTTTTCATGGACACAAGGGAACACATGACTTTCTCTGTGGAGGTAATAAGGATCCCTTAAATAAGTTTTTTTGAAGAATTGTATGTACCATGTGGAGTTAAGTAAGATCATTGCAGACTGATGTAAAACAAAGCAAATTGAAGGACACAGTAGTTGATGTTTGAGGTAAAAAAGGGGGAAACTTTACTGTGGCCATCAGCATTGTTGTTGTTCATGACCTTTCCAAAATGGCTGCCGGCATGTACCACCCAGAGGAGGCCGAGGACGCCAAGGACCTCACAGACCATCTAAATATGGCAGCCTGCCTCTATAACTGTACACTCTCAGCAGATTAGATGAGCATGAGAAGGCTTCCTAACATGTTCTCCCTGGTAGCTAATAGCAGAGTCAGTGACTAACAGATAGGTTAAGTTAGTCTGTTAGGTTTAATCTCAATACACTGATAATATTCTCCCTGCGGCAGAGGCAGTCAGTCAGTTATCCAGCTACTTGCTCAGTTAGCTAGTAAGCTAGCTAGTAGCTATTTATAGCATTTGCAGTGTGTTGTCAGTGTGGCTGCTGAGGTAGTCTCTGACAGACGTGGGGACAGCAGAGGGTGTGGAGGTCCTCTTACTTCCACTTCATTCAAAATGTCTTATACTTACCAGTGGCTGGATGTGCCATGGGGAGACGGAGATATGGGTATGTTATAGATAAGACTGTGTGTGTCTCTGTGGTGTATATTGAGATGCAGTTACTGCTGCCACAGAAGCTCATAGCACTAAATATAACCACAAGGAGCAATGCTGAAGGTCTGCCACAGATTCTGTTTTGAGCACATACTTTCCTTTAAGTAAAAAAGAGTGTGGCTACAGCTACTATAAGTAAATACTAGATTATTTTACTTCTTTACTTACTACTAGCTAATATATGTACAATTGCATGTGATGAAAGCATCTCTCTGTTTTGTCTTATAGAAAAATAAGAAAATCCAGGTGAAAATGAGTTCACTCTGTGTTTTGCTCTCAGCCCATTCATCTCAGTGTTAGGATGCCCATAGCTGTTTGCCACACTGTCTTATTTGATAATACTCCTGGGTGTCTGAACTGTTCACACATGATTCATAGCAGTTGTTATGTCAGAACAAAATTGACTGTTCTTTTGTCTCTCTCTCTCTCTTTGTCTTTGTCTATATGTGTGCGTTTGTGTGTGTGTGTGTGTGTGTGTTTGTGTGTGTGTATGTGTGTGTATGTGTCCAGGGTCCTGGGCAGATCGCTCCCCTCTCCATGAAGCAGCTTCCCAGGGTCGACTGCTTGCCCTGCGCACCCTGCTGGCCCAGGTAAGGCCCCAGTATACTCTGATCTTTTTTGCTTCTTTTTTGGCCTTTTCAGCACAAATGTCAGCACATACACAGTATGGCTGGTTGCCATCCATGTTTGTTTATGGTACGAGAACGGTGTATTGTCCAGTGTATTTTCTCAGTCGCAACTTTTGTGCTCCTAGCTGACAAAGAAGAATGTCAAAGAATAAAAAAATCTGTGCAAGTTGGTAGAAACTTTATGTTCACCTTTGTACCAAGCTGTATGCTTTATGCTTAAGTGATGTTTCCTCTGACTTCTTAAGTTGAAAGTAAAGCGCACCATTCCATAAATATGACACCAGCTCAATCCATTCATCAGCACCAGGTATTTCTGTCCTACTTCCTCCATCAGGTCCATCAGCTTTGAACTGAAAATAATTTTAGATTGAAATCTCGTTTCCAGGATGCTATAACTCCAAAATATAATGAAAGCTGGAGACCATCTTGTGATGGGATCACACCAGCCACGACACTTGTCAACATGTTGAAATTCTGACCCATGACTAGTCAGTAGTCATTACCACATTGTTTCATGAGTTAACAGACATATAGACACTTGTAAAAGTATCTAAACAGCTTCTGTGGTTGTTCCTGGCTGCTAGAATGGGTGGAGCAAGCTGTGTGCTTCTTAAACAACTAAAGTCATAATGTTGTGTACTTTTCTTTTAAGGGATATCATGCCAACATTGTCACCATTGACTATGTGACCCCTCTCCATGAAGCCTGCCTGTCAGGACATGTAGCTTGTGTCAGAGCATTAATAAATGCTGGAGCTAATGTAAGTATGCTCCTTATCACCACCTTTATTACATGTCCACTGCATGTGCAGCCTTAAACACATTAACACCGTGTTTAAACAGCTGCTGACAGTGTCTCTTGAATTTATACGCAAATATGTGTGTGTGTTAGTAGAAACACTGACTGTATTGTGTCTCTCACCTGTATGTTTGTGTGCCTAGGTGAATGCTGCTACCATTGATGGTGTCACTCCTCTGTACAACTGTTGTGTCTCTGCGAGCGTCAGTTGTTTGGAACTGCTGCTGCAGAATGGAGCACACACACACACGCCACACACACACTTCCCCTCGGCCCTGCACGAAGCCTGCAAGAGAGGTAAAGACTGTACACAGAGCAGGAACCTTGTATGTAGTATATGATGTATGTCTCTTATGCACAATATCTCAAACATCACATCACCAGAATTGGTGGACTTTGGCTGAATGACTCAACTCACGTCTGCATGTTAGTGTTGTCAACTGGAAATGATCTGTTGAAGGCTGCGACACTATGTATGGTTCAAGTTGTAATGTTTAATTACAGTTGAGGTTAAGGTCAAGTCCTGGTGAAAACATCATAACAGAGAGCACAAAGGCACTGCTTAGTAAGATGTTACAGTGAACCCAGCAGGGTTTAAACTACACTATACAACCACACTTCAGTTCAAACATCTTACTTAAGCATTTTTTTTATTATTGTCTGTGTGTGTGTGTGTGTCTGTGTGTGTGTGTGTGTGTGTGTGTGAGAGCAGGTAGTAGCCAGTGTGTAGAGTCCCTGCTGTCTCATGGAGCTGATCCAGACTATGAAGTGTCCCACCTGGGCTCTCCTCTCTACATGAGCTGTCTTCACCAACACACAGGCTGCTCAAAGATTCTGCTGCACAGAGGTAATGCAACTTTCTCCCATTTTAACTTGTAGCACACCTGTGTTACCTCCTGTACTGGGAGCAGGTGCCCACAGTTTAATCTGATCCGCCATTGTTTTGACCTCTCTGGTCCAGAAAGTTAGCAGTTTTAGCCAGAGTTCTCAAAGCTTTGTAGAGTTCATGCTGTAAAGTGGGCCAGTCTGCACCACTAAACCCTTTCACTTAAATGTTTTGATTCAGTGTTATGGATTGATTTTGAATATTTGAAATAATAATAATAATAATAATAGTAAACTTTATTTATATAGCACTTTTTAAAAACACAGTTTACAAAATGCTTTGACAAAACAAAACAAAATTGTCGTGGACAAACGAAGTAAATGGCATTTATAGTTAAGCAATTTGAAACAAATAACTGGTGAACGGAAGTAATGAAAAAAAATAATGAAATAAACAAAAAAAAGAAATGGAAATAAATCAAATAGGTAAAATAAACAAAACAAATAAATTAATATAATAAACTCAAACAGTAAGAGCAAAAGCAAAAGGACGACATCACATATAGAGGCGAGTCTATAAAAATGGGTTTTAAGAAGTGATTTAAAAGAGGTTACCGATACTGCGTGCCTTATCTCCTCAGGCAGGGCGTTCCACAGCCGAGGGGCCCTGATGGCGAAGGCACGATCACCTTTGGTTTTTAGACTCGACTTTGGAACGGTCAGAAGGGCCCCGCCCGAGGATCTAAGGCTGCGAGCTGGCTCGTAGGGAATTAAAATGTCTGCTATATAAGTCGGAGCCAGGCCCATGGGTGCTTTAAAAGTGATCACTAAAGTCTTAAAATCAATTCTAAAACGGAAAGGGAGCCAATAAAAGGAAGCTAGGACTGTGGTAATGTGATGTCGTCTGTTAAAACCAGTTAGAAGCCTAATGGTTTCAGTAGTCATTTTCCACAGTATCAATGAACCAGTACCAGCTGTGCTTCCTTGCTCTCTCTTCTCTCCCAAAGTGAGTTGACACACACTGCTGCAGTGTCCACGTAGCCCTCACTCACAGTACTTGTCTCATTTGCTCACAGTGTTAGCTCATTAAAGATGGAAAGTCCAGAGTCTCAGTGCTTGGTTTTGATTGACAAAGAAAACAACAGGAATGCTGTTTGGAAATACTTAGCATTTGAGACAAATGAACAAGGAAAGGCAAAAGATGCAAGCATATCCATATGCAAGTGATGCAACAGAGCAGTGCTATGTAAACATGCTAACACAACAAATTTAGCGAAGCACCCGAGGGACAGACACACCAACATTTAAAAAAAAAAAAAAAACCTTTTCAGCATCACTCAAGAATTAAATAAAATGCAGTACACTGTTGCTGATCATTGTGTGGTCCTGTTGTTGGCCTTACAGTCATTCCCCTCAGAGCTGTCCTGAGGAGTCTCAGACAGCAGAGCTTCAGTTGATGGGAAGCAGACTACAAACAGAATTAAATCAACTTAGATGCTGTTGTGCTTTACACACAGCACACAAGACATCTTACATTTATCTTTAAATGTTGCATACATTTTCGCTGTGTATATCGATCAATATTTTTCAAGGTATTGTATCAAAGTTAGAATTTCCAGTATTGTGGCAACACTAAAGTGTTGCCACAATACTGGAAATATATATAGAAAGTATTGCTTAAAGATTCAGTGAGTAGGACTTAGTGTCATCTAGTGGTTCAAGAGATTCAAGATTCAAAGTGTTTATTGTCATATGCACAGTAAGGAAACATGTTTCTCTGTACAATGAAATTCTTCCTTTGCTGTCCACAGAATGACAACAATGTAAAAAGAAATATATACAACAAAAATATACAAAATAAAGCAATTTTACAAGGCACATGTGATAAATAAAGAAAAAAACAACAACAATAATAATAATAAAACAGTGCAAATCTGAGCCGTGCAATTATGCATGTGCAAAATGTAAACAGTTATATGAGGTAGAATTTTTTAACATGGTTGTAAACTCCTATTCGCTGTTTAGGAGTCTGATGACAGTGGGAAAGGAAGAGTTCTTTAATCTGGCGGTCTTGGATTTAACACTTCTCTACCTCTGGCCTGAGGGTAGAAGTGTGAACAGTCCATGCTGGGGGTGAGTGGGGTCTTTGAGGATGGAGGCAGGCTCAGGCAGCTCTCCTGTGGACTCTGCGGTGGTAGATGCTCTGCAGAGAGGGCAGTGGAGTCCTGGTGATCTTCACAGCAGTCTTTACCACTCTCTCCGGGCGTTTGTGGTCCATAGCAGAAGTGCTGCCGTACCACACGGTGATACAGCTGGTCAAGATGCTCTCAACAATGCAGCTGTAGAAGTTGCTGAGGATCCCAGGCGACATGCCAAACTTCCTTAGCCTCCTCAGAAAATACAGCCGCTGTTGGGCCCTCTTTAACAGCCCTGTGGTGTTGAGTGACCAAGTGAGGTCTTTACTGATGTGGACGCCCAGGTATTTAAAGCTGCTCAGCCTCTCTACTTCAAGCTCTCGGATGTACATTGGTCGATGAGGTCTCCTCTTTTTCCTCGTGTCCACTATTATCTCCTTCGTCTTGTCTGTGTTGAGGGTGAGGTTGTTGTCCTCACACCCTGACACCAGACTGGCCACCTCCCTCCTGTAGGCCGATTCGTCCCCGCCAGTGATGCATCCTATCACTGCGGTGTCGTCCACGAACTTTAGGATGATGTTGTCCTTGTGGGAGGTGACACAGTCGCAGGTGAACAGGGTGTAGAGGGGGCTGAGGACGCATCCCTGTGGAGTGCCAATATTTGTAATTATGCTGGCTGAAGTCCTATTACCAATCCTGATAGACTGGGGCCTGCCAGTCAAAAAGTCTAGGAGCCAGTCACAGAGGGTGGGGTGCAGACCAAGTGTAGACAGTTTGTCGGTGAGTTTGTAGGGGATGACCGTATTGAAGGCGGAGCTGTAGTCCACAAAGAGCGTCCTGATGTAGGAGTCTTTGTTTTCCAGGTGGGAGAGGGAATAGTGGAGAACAGCAGTGATAGCGTCTGAGGTGGACCTGTTGGGCCGGTAGGCATACTGCAGGGGGTCCAGGGTGTCCGGTGTGCTTCTCTGAATGTGGGTCAGCACCACTCTCTCTAAACACTTCATGATGATTGGAGTGAGTGCTACTGGTCTGTAATCATTTAGGCAGGTGGGTGGGCTCTTCTTGGGAAGGGGGACGATGGTTGTGGTCTTGAAGCAGGAGGGAACGGTGCTGTGGCTGAGGGAAAGGTTGAAGATGGAGGTGAGAACATCAGCCAGCTCATTGGCATGTGCTCTGAGAGCCCGCCCAGGGATGTTGTCTGGTCCAGCTGCCTTGCGGAGGTTGATCTTCCTCAGGACTTTGTGTACCTGGCCTGATGAGACGGTTGGTGGAGCGGGGGGTCTGTGATGTGCTGAAGGCCTTGCCATATCCGCCCAGAGTCAGCAGTGGAATAGAAGCTGTCCAGCTTCTCTCTGTACTGCCTTTTGGCTGCTGTGATTCGTAGCTTTGTACTCCATCTCATTGCCTGGCCTAAATGCAAGAGAGTGAGCACGCAGCATGTGATGTACCTGACTGTTTATACAGGGCTTCTGGTTGGGAAACTTCTTGACTTGTATGGTGGGCACTATGTTGTCGACACAAGTGCTAATAGTGGTGAGGTTGCAGATTACAACCAACTGAATACCCCTCTACTCACCTTCCTCTTCCAAAGCCTGTATGTGAACCTGTGGTGTCCATGAAACATGCAGTTATTGCAAAAGGCCCTCTCTAGAGTCAGTGTTTGGTTTGTCTGTTCTGGGCTAGTGTACTCCCTCTGTAGATATAAAAGGCTCATTCTAAGACAGCGAAAACACAATGATGCTTAGTTTCAGGTGATTTAAATACATGAAAACATAATTATGAGTATTATATTTCATTCCTGTGAATAGATCTAACTAAATCCTACACACTGGACCTTTAGTGTAGCCTCACGTTAATACTAATATGGTGGTTTTCCTGACCATCAAAAATCATCCCCGGATTCTTTTTATTCTATATATCCAGATTATTGCAGAGATTCCAAAGCTCATGGACAGTTGTGTGGAAGTCTTTTGGATTGTGACCCCTTTAAATCAAGCAATGTTTATTTGTGAACACTCATCGCAGGTTGTGATCAGGTCAACCACAGAGCATGCTTTTTCCTTCAGGGGTTGTGTCATTTGATGAATTTTTAGAGGCCTGAAGAGATGAAAGTATGCAGTAATTAACTATTTATCCCTGTAATCATCTTGTGACCTCTCAGGAGTATTTTAGCACCCCATTGTTGACTGTGGCCCCTAGGTTGGGGAGCACTACTCTAGGCTGTCCACTGTGATATTTCATTATATTCTTCTGAACTCTGTGCTGTGGTATAAAGGGTGCAATTCTGTTCTGTTCCACTGAAAAGAGATCAAATT
Organism: Pagrus major; assembly: GCF_040436345.1. Classification (NCBI taxonomy): domain Eukaryota; kingdom Metazoa; phylum Chordata; class Actinopteri; order Spariformes; family Sparidae; genus Pagrus; species Pagrus major. Next base: position 35,345,606 of record NC_133215.1, on the reverse strand, counting down.
CTGTGATAGTTCTTTGATTTTCTATCTACACTATGACTACATTTATATTCAATCTAATTTATAACATTTCCCTCTCCTCTGCTCCTCCCTGTCCTACTGTCTCCTCGTCTTCTCTAGGAGCCAATGTCAATGTAGGCAGAGGAGGTGACAGTCCTCTGCATGCAGCTGTCAGACAGGACAGTGCAGATCAGGTGTCAGTGTTACTTGACTATGGAGCTGATGTCAACATCAGAGACAGTAACAATCAGCGCCCTTTGGAGCTAGCCCCTCCTGGTGGAAAAACTCAGCAGCTGCTACAGACATTTGAAGGTACTGCAATATTCTCTACTGTTGTGATTCTTAATGTGGATGGATGCATGGAACCACTGGAAGCTTTATCAAACAGTGAAAGGAAATCACTCTGTCTTTCTGTAGTTTCTCCGAGGAGTCTCTGTCAGTTGTGTCGTATCGAGATCAGGAACCTGATTGGTCGATCCAGACTGAAGCTGCTCCCCGTCCTTCCTCTCCCTTCCCTGCTCACTAACTATCTGGAGCACACGTAGGATGATGGGCACACATGCAGCATGCCAGTGAATTCAGATGCCATTATTTCAACATTTTGAATTTGGATGTGCCAAGATCCTTATTAAATACATTTCATGTTAACATATCACCATGATTTGAACTGTATGGTCGAGTTTGTCTACTACAACATTACTGCATCAAAATACACTCAAGAGTGTCACACTTTACTCTGGTACAAAGTACAGCCCTGATTCAAAATGTTTGGACGCTGTGTAATAATCAAGTGTGATAATTAGCTAATGCATTTCGGCAGAATTGAAAACAAGGACAATATATTTAATGTAATGTGTAATGCTCCAAGAACACCTGTTTGGAACATTCCACAGGTAAACAGGTTGATTGGTAACAGGTGAGAGTATCATGATTGGGTGTGAAAGGAGCATCCTCTGAAGGCTCAGTTGTTCACAGGCAAGCATGGGGCTGGGGAACACTTACTGATTTATGTTTTACTCAGCATCCAAACTGTTTTGGAATCAGCGTTGTACATTGTTTTTGTTTTGGCATAACTAGCACAGTCTGTAAACCTTATGTTTATTCAATGGCATTCAGTGCTTCCTCTCAGATGATTGTCTGGGTGATAATGATAGCTGATCCACACGTTGAACAAATTTTGTTGGTTAAGCACAAAATGTAATTTTGTAAATATTGAACTGTATTTTCCATTGGCATGTGCTGGCTTTCAACTATCTGTATGTATATGTAAATACCAATAAATGATCCACGATATGACCTCAGTGACCTGTCCAACTCACCCACAGCTGTTAGCCTGGAGGAGGGTTACATTGTGAAACTGGTACTCTGCATTTAATCCATCCTGAGGGAGGAGTGGGCAACTCCTGACACCACTCCTGTACCTTGGTCAAGGGCACTGACTGGAGATTTAACCTGGTGCGTGTTTTTTGATGATGGGGAAAACTGGAGTAATTATGTGAGTGAAAAGGGGCTAAGTTATCCTGGGGACAACTGTTAGCCCACAGCTAAGAATGTGCAGTCAGACAGTCTGAGTCAAGTCATAGTTTGCATAAAATAACCAAAAACCTGTTCTGTGGTGGTGCTTGACAATGTAGTACTGTCTAAGGGCATCTACGTGATAAATGACGCCTGAGGTGATGCTGTGAAAAGAATTACTGTGCACAGCTACAGTATGATCCACAACTACCCTATCTGACGATTGGGTTGAAATGGATTGTCACAGAACATATATAAACACTCAAAACTCATTTATTACTATTAGCAGTGTTTTTAATTAATACTATTCTTCCCTGCGCACTGCCTGTGTGTTCTCCTTTATTCTATATTCAATCTTGTGTAGGCCATAATTGTCCTAACACCGGCCTGCTGTTTTCTTCCCTCCACGGGAATGACGGAGGACTGTCAGATCTACATTCCTACAGATGTATGGTGTGTGGAGGTACAACAATGAACCACAACCCCACCTAACACACCTGGACAAACCTGTCTTGTCCGTGAGTGCATGAACGAGACATTTTGCACCCTAAGCCACGCCAGGAACTGATTGACACTGAATATTAACAATTGGAATGTTGGTAAATAGACTGAAAATGTTACAATAATATATCAGGCAACACGCTCTTCAGTGGTGAGCTATAGTTCCGCCTCACACAGCCACACCGCGGGGGACTGCTACGCTGGAGCTGGAGCAGTGTCAGCAGTAGCAGGTCAGGAAGACGAACTGTCAAGGAGGAGACAGGGATCAGAACCGGAAAAGAGCAGTTTTCGGCACCCTGGTGGAATACAAAATCATTTTTTTGACAGAGTCGCGGCAGTACCGCTGCCTGTCGTCGAGTTGGCACCAACCTTGTTATTTAAACTTGCAACATCAGCAGATAACAAGTCGTTAACGTTAGCTGCCCTACCAGCCGGTTAGCCGTTCCTAGGTGTTGTAGCAGCTAACCTAGCTTAGCTGTGGGCTGCACGACTACCAGCGAGGAGCTTCCGAGATGAGGCTGAAAGTAGGATTCATTCTACGGAGTTTGCTTGTCGTTGGGACGTTCCTAGGTCTAGTGGTGCTCTGGTCTTCTCTGTCCCCGAAACCCAGCGATGAAAACCCTTTTGGAAAACGGGTGAGTTGACAACAGCGAACAGTTAACCCTCAGTGTCAAACAGGGACGTATAGGGAACAGTTACCAGTGCTAGCATATCTCCAACCCTACACGCCATAAATGTATGACAAATTTAGCAAATGTGACTGGACACTGAGGGGGTCGTAGTAGCACATTAGCATCTTCATCAGCAAAACCATCACTCCTAATGTACCTAAGTACGAGACACGCTTTCATTCAGCTGTTGGGCTAGCTTTACTACATTGGTTGTCATGGAGATTGGTTCCTAGCTAGCCACAAACGCTAGGTTAGCTGGCTTGCTACTGTATTTGAATGGATAGACCCATTTGGATGTAAGGTACAGTTGTATCGTCCCTCGTTTGTCACATGCATTGTTACTATTGACAATACAAATCAAATCTAAATCACACACATCATTCCAGGATACATATCCGCATATGTCACCACAGGGCGGAACTGTGTTGTAAGATAACAGCTCCATGATGGAAACTTTATAAAGACAGTTTTTGAATGATCAGTTATCATCAACAACTTAATTGTTATATAAATGAGACCATCAGATTATGTTCCCTCTTGTATTTGCTACGGAAAACATGTCACAACTAACATTTACTTGAAAGCAAGGATAGCAAGTAGCCTATTGGTTTATGGTGTGGGTATTTTCTGAAGAGGTACTTACTGTGTTTTTAATGGATGTTGTACTTATGTTGTGCTACCGACATCTGAAAATGATGCTATCATCAACACTAGCTGCTTCTAATCTGAAAATATATTGAAATGAGGAATGAGGAAACTTTAGGAAGAGCAACAGAGCAGGAGTCTCTCTCCCAGGACAGATGGACAGACAGACAGACAGACAGACAGACAGACAGACAGACATATAAAACAGTCATATGTACAGAGCAGACCAACATAGTCAAATTAAAGTTATACAATCAGGACACCATTATTCATAGAAGGTAAATATATATGAAGAGTAGGACCAGGAGGATGTGACCATCTTCAGGTACCAAACAGACCTGAAGAGGACAGCCTACACAAACACCCCATTCACACTGATAGGAGAAAGAACCAAACACACAGAGGGAGAGGAGAGGAGAGGCTGAATATCCTGAAGCCTGTACTATGAAGCTATGGGGGTTCACTCACAGTAAACCCCCATAGGGTTCAGGGTTAACTGTTTTTTCAGGAATTCAACAGTGGTTCACTTCTTAGGGCGGTACACCACCAAGGTAACTTCTGCTGCACTTCTAACCTGCTTTGGAGCAGGTTGTTATCAAAATAATGATCAATGCATATAAAAGCACCTGGAAAATACTTTGTCATTGACAGAAGATCAAATGAAGCTCAGTGTGCAGAGTGTTAGCGGGTACTACTGGCTTCTTCATTTAATTTTATTCCTGTCAAAGCCATTTCAGTTTTCTTTTGTATATTGATCATCATCCTACAACAGACTGATTGAATCATTAACGCCTTGTTGTAAGATCAACCTTGTGTTATGTTTTTAGGTTGTGTGAGATTGGGTCAGACTCTATTCAGTAAAGGTGCGCCCTTTCAAACACATAAATGAAAGCAAAATGAGCCTTTAAAAGTTCCATAGGTTTATTCATGATTACAAACCCACAGAACATGATGTGCACTCACTCCTTCTGTGGCTACTGCTTGTCACAGGATCGTATCTCTCTAATTAATCTTCCCAAATGATACATGTAGCTGCTTTGTGCTAAACCAAATGTGTTGTGTTGTCATGCTCACTGTAACTTGACTTTTATTATTTCTCATTCATTTCTTTGTCCCAGCAAATTCAACCATGGTATTATTATCGGATTAATTTCTTATGTGTATCTGTGTAGGACCCTAATACCCTCTGTTGTAACCCTCCAAACAGGATGACAGTTTGTTGCCCAAAGGAGACCTAGCAGATCAGTTTAAGCCTGTGGTGCCATGGCCTCACGTGGAGGGGGTGGAGGTTGACCTCAACTCCATCAGACTCAAACATGGTGAGACACACAGTTTCATTTCTTAAACTGAAAGGAAACTGTTACGTAATTCTCCTGAAAAAGACTTTTATTGACAGTGGCTAAAGCAGGTGCAAGTGTACAGGTGAACTGCTGTTTGATAGGTCTTGAAACACATGCACATGTTTTATTTGTGTGACTTTTACCAGCAAAATGGGTTGGCAAGCCAGTTGTTCTGTTGGTCACAGTTTTTGGGTAAACCTTTGTTTCTGGTTATCATCTTCAGGAGGTGCCAACAACCCACAGAACCCTGACCAGCAGCCCAACCAGAAGCAGGTGATCCAGCAGCAGTATGTGACATTCAGACCCCACACTCACATCTACAGCAGCCCTGTACTGAAGAAAGGTATCCTGGGAAACCTCGAGCCAAAGGAACCTGAGCCTCAGGGCGTCCCTGACGGTCCTGGAGAGGGGGCCAAGCCTTTCGTTCTGGGTCCTGAGTACAAAGATGCTGTCCAGGCTTCCATCAAAGAGTTTGGCTTCAACATGGTGGCTAGTGAAATGATCTCACTGGACAGAACCATCAGTGATATACGCCATGAAGAGTGAGTTCATACTGACAACAAGTTCACCTCATTTACCTGATATCAGCCCTAGATTAGGATTATAGGACCACTTTGCCAATTTGCAACTTTATCCTAACTAGTTGTGTGATAAAATGTGCTGTTTGACACAGATGATCTGGTAATGTGAAGGTTTTACAGGTCCACTCTTAAGTCTCCTGAAGTGCTCACAGACGATCAGGGCTGCCCTGATCATATAAAGCACATTTGATATTTGCTATTCAAAATCTGGATGATTACATCAATATTTTCAGAGCTGGACTGCAGCAACCAATGAAAGAGGCCTCCCACAGCAGCTGACGGTGCTGCCAAAGAAAAAGGTAAATATTGTGGCCCTTGGCTAACGTTAGCTAGCATACTACTGTCGACAGAAACATAAAATCTCAACTCCAGTTCTCACTGAAGAATAGAAAACCTGTGTTGACCTTGTCTCCCCATTCATCCAGACTCGTTTAACCTTCAGCCTTTTCTTTTTCAACACTGCACAAAGCAAGTATTTCCAGGCTTGCTTTGTGCAGTGTTACATTTGGTGCGGTTTGGTTAACAACATGTTCAATATTAATACATTTTGAATAAACAGTGAACACCGCTCTGTGTCACAGTAGGGCCGTGGCTTCAGCACTGGGGCTTCATGTAATGTAGTAATGCATTGCAGTGAGAAAAAAATAAAGGCAGAAGGTTAAACGAGTTTGGATGAATGGGGAGACGAGGTCAACACAGGTTTTCTATTCTTCAGTGAGAACTGGAGTGGAGATTTTATGTTTCTGTCGACAGTAGTATGCTAGCTAACGTTAGCCAAGGGCTACAATATTTACCTTTTTGTTTGGCAGCACCGTCAGCTGCTGTGGGAGGCCTCTCAAAAACTTCACTTTGATTGAAGTTATTTGAGAAATAACAGATTCAATCAAAATGAGGAAGAAGAATTCATTAATTGTTTTTCAATGTTTAACTCATTAATCTGCAAATACACACATAAACACACATATATTCAGTCACTTGCTCGCCTATTATGTAATATGTGGATCCACACCAGCCCAATTACCCGATGGTTAACTTGTGGTTGTGGTGGTTGTGGTTGTGGTGGTTGTGGTTGTGGTGGTTGAAGCACACCCAAAGACACACAGAAGCCACGAAGGTGGGACTCCTACACACCCCACTGAACAAACCAGCTTCATCTGTTTTGATAGAGACAGAGTAAACAGGACGATCTAACCGGTACTTTGGATTACAACATCATGGATGCATTGTTTGCCATCACTTTTCTGCACTGATTCCACCCAGGGTTATCATAAGCTGTAAAATAAGAGGGCTCAGTCCTCAAGTGACTCCACTATTTTTTACCATTGCTTCTATGTTAACATCCAGCATTAAACACAGAAAATATCTAGCCTAAAAGGACAGGAAGGCATCAAAAAACCCTCCTTTACCCTCCAATATAAGACCACTGCTTTTCATTGCATTGTTGAACTGAAAACAAAAAATGAGCACAGACAAGTCATTCGTATCAACATGTCTCAAGTAAAGTCATGATTATTTTACATTTCCAAGTCCAAGTATGATATCAAGTCACTTATTTTCTGGCAAGTCAAGTTGAAAGTCATCAAAACAGTAGTGTGTCCCAGTTCAGGGGGTGCGGACGCGGCCTTTGTGGCTTCGGAGGTACCTTTGAAAGCCACGTCAACCTTTGTTAAATTGGACGGTCTAGCCTTCGGAGTATTTCCTGGTTGCGTCACCAGATTTTCCTGCCCTTACCCTTACGTCACGATTTCTGTTGCCCAGGCCCGCGAAAGTGAAAATACGAGTAGAGAGTTTGGCTGAAAAAAGTTGGAGGTTTTAAGGTCCCTTGAAGTTTAATATATCTGGCGATGTTCAAATGAGTAAAAACTGAGTATAGACCCATTTAAATGTCAGATCTGCGCCACTTGATGTCACCATTTTCTTTCTTTCTTCTGTCTTTCTTCAACAGCAGTGTACATGCTGTGTTTAAACATTACAATGCTAAGAATCCACAAGTGAATGACACGTGAAACTGTTTGTCCAGACACACCTTCCACTGCAAGACTAGCAGACAGATACACATTCATTATCATTGTGTATTAAGGGTGTGTCCATATCTATGGTGCCTTACAAAATTGTGTGTTATGTTTTATCATATCACTAACAGTGTGCTGAAATGAGTGCACTGACAGTTTAGCTTTATGAGGGCAGACAGGTGATCTTCTGTGTCAGTAGTCTGTCTAAGACCAACTTAATGAGTTAGTGGATGTTCAGACTGGAAAAAGAATTTTTTTAATTAAAACTCTGGAAAGTTTTATAACAGCTCTAAGAGAAGCATTTAATTGTGATACAACTTCCACCTCTCATGGCAAGTCTTGAATTAAGTAGTAGTAGTTTTTATACAAAGCAAATCCAAAGAGAGCCTGGTTCTGTTGTTGTGATCATTGACAGCTGTTTCCTCCAGTTTGAGAAACAGTCATCCAATCAGAGCTTTGAAGAATAATAATGGGGATATCATCTTCCTTCATAGCTAGTAGCTTGGTATCCCACTGTACTGATGAAAAGAACAGAAAAATGGTAAGAGAAATGGAAAGAAGTGTGTATGTGATTGATTGTTGTTATAAGTCAACTTACAGAGATGACGACTCTTAGGTAACAAAACAGCGATTATTGTTTTAGGTGATTGTAAATTAATGGAACATCTAACTATAAAGCAAGGAATGTCTGTCTGTCCGTCCGTTCTTCATCCAGCCTCGCATTTGGCATGTTTGTTGCTGAGGACCCAAGGAAGTGCAGTGTCAAATTTGGTGCAAATTTGTACACGCAATATTCAATATTAATATTAATGTTTAACCTTAACCTTAAATATGCATGCACTACAATATTTTAAAATATTGGCACATCACACTCTATAGAAAGGTTATGGCACCAGAGGGAGTAATGCTCCACCTCACATAATCTAATGGGGAGGCAGATGTAGACAAAAGAAATATTGTGGTGCATCAACTTACTGCAGTAACTCAGATTTTCTATTCTTCAGCAGGAACTGGATTCAGCATTTTACGTTTCTGTCAACAGTAGTATCCTAGCTAATGTTAGCCTCAAGGTCTAGCATGTCAGCTGCTCTGGGATGCCTTTGGCTCAGAAAAGTTAACTAGGAGGAAGTTCCACTTACAGTGGGGCAAAAAAGTATTTAGTCAGCTACCAATTGTGCAAGTTCTCCCACTTAAAAAGATGAGAGATGCCTGTAATTTTCACCATAGGTACACTTCAACTATAAGAGACAGAATGGGGGGAAAGAATCCAAGAAATCACATTGTAGGATTTTTAATGAATTAATTGGTAAATTCCTCGGTAAAATAAGTATTTGGTCACCTACAAACAAGCAAGATTTCTGGCTCTCACAGACCTGTAACCTCTTCTTGAAGAGGCTCCTCTGTCCTCCACACGTTACCTGTATTAATGGCACCTGTTTGAACCCGTTATCAGTATAAAAGACACCTGTCCACAACCTCAAACAGTCACACTCCAAACTCCACTATGGCCAAGACCAAAGAGCTGTCAAAGGACACCAGAAACAAAATTGTAGACCTGCACCAGGCTGGGAAGACTGAATCTACAATAGGTAAGCGGCTTGGTGTGAAGAAATCAACTGTGGGAGCAATTATTAGAAAATGGAAGACATACAAGACCACTGATAATCTCCCTCGATCTGGGGCTCCACGCAAGATCTCACCCCGTGGGGTCAAAATGATCACAAGAACGGTGAACAAAAATCCCAGAACCACACGGGGGGACCTAGTGAATGACCTGCAGAGAGCTGGGACCAAAGTAACAAAGGCTACCATCAGTAACACACTACGCCGCCAGGGACTCAAATCCTGCAGTGCCAGACGTGTCCCCCTGCTTAAGCCAGTACATGTCCAGGCCCGTCTGAAGTTTGCTAGAGAGCATTTGGATGATCCAGAAGAGGATTGGGAGAATGTCATATGGTCAGATGAAACCAAAATAGAACTTTTTGGTAAAAACTCAACTCGTCGTGTTTGGAGGAGAAAGAATGCCGAGTTGCATCCAAAGAACACCATAGCTACTGTGAAGCATGGGGGTGGAAACATCATGCTTTGGGGCTGTTTTTCTGCAAGGGGACCAGGACGACTGATCCGTGTAAAGGAAAGAATTAATGGGGCCATGTATCGTGAGATTTTGAGTGAAAACCTCCTTCCATCAGCAAGGGCATTGAAGATGAAACGTGGCTGGGTCTTTCAGCATGACAATGATCCCAAACACACCACCCGGGCAACGAAGGAGTGGCTTCATAAGAAGCATTTCAAGGTCCTGGAGTGGCCTAGCCAGTCTCCAGATCTCAACCCCATAGAAAATCTGTGGAGGGAGTTGAAAGTCCGTGTTGCCCAGCGACAGCCCCAAAACATCACTGCTCTAGAGGAGATCTGCATGGAGGAATGGGCCAAAATACCAGTAACAGTGTGTGAAAACCTTGTGAAGACTTACAGAAAACGTTTGACCTCTGTCATTGCCAACAAAGGGTATATAACAAAGTATTGAGATGAACTTTTGTTATTGACCAAATACTTATTTTCCACCATAATTTGCAAATAAATTCTTTAAAAATCAGACAATGTGATTTTCTGGATTTTTTTTTCTCATTTTGTCTCTCATAGTTGAAGTGTACCTATGATGAAAATTACAGGCCTCTCTCATCTTTTTGAGTGGGAGAACTTGCACAATTGGTGGCTGACTAAATACTTTTTTGCCCCACTGTATTTCTGCACAGTGACATCTGGTTGCATATTTGCACTTTTCAAATGGGAACCTGTAACATTTCAGAATGAATGTAACTGATATACTCTTGGCATTGTGCCCCACCTCTCCAGGTGTAAATACTGGCATTATGATGAGAATCTGCTGACCTCCAGTGTGATTATAGTCTTCCATAATGAAGGCTGGTCCACACTGATGAGAACCATCCACAGTGTCATCAAGAGGACACCCAGAAGATACCTGGCTGAGATTGTCATGATCGATGACTTCAGCAACAAAGGTGAGCTTGCTTTCCT